>NW_027281329.1:152500-308563 GCF_046629955.1 Centroberyx affinis
TGAGGGAGGGGGGGGTTTGTGTGAGTAGAGGTGGGGGGGGGGGGGGGGGTTGCTCATGAAGAAGTCTGCCTCAGCACCAAACTAAAACAGCAAACCAAACCTAGGACAATGTGTGTGTGTGTGTGTGTGTGTGTGTGTGTGTGTGTGTGCATGTGTGAATTTGTGTAGTGCGGGTTTGTGTGTGTGCGAGTAACGGTGTTTGCGAGACTGATGATCTGTATAGCCGTGTGCACAGGCCTTTTGTACACACACCTCTGCAGGCATGCGTGTGTGAGTGTGTGTGTGTGTGTGTGTGTGTGTGTGTGTGTGTGTCTCCACTTGGCCGCTATATGCACGTTTGTTTGTTTGTGTGTTTGCTTGTGCACAGGAGAATGTGCAGACTCCGGGGTAATTTTCCTCCCCCATCAGCACACCCTCACCCCACACTGCCTGTACCCCCTTCTTCTTCCCCGCTCATCAGAATCTTCTGCCCACTCACTCCGGGGCAAAAACAGAGAAAAGGGAAAACAGCAACAAAGATCTTCCCTCCCGGCTTCTTCTGCTCTGCTGCAGGGTTTGTGTGTTCAGAGGCTGAGCTCCAGCTCACACAGCCGGAGGGCAGCTGGTCGACGGACATCAGCTACAACACTGTAACCATCAACCGACATCTCAACCCAATCTGTTTGTATACATATTGTATGTCTTATCTGTTCAGGCCATGATGGGAGATATTTAAAGACCACATGAAACGGAATCTTTACTTCCTTGATTTGATGCGTTTCCTGTTGAAACAGGAAGTTGGGGTGGGACATAATGCAGTGAGAAATCATTCAAAAGTCTAAACCAATGGAGTATGAGTGTGGGAGAGAAAGACAGTTTTATTTGATGAGTGGGGTGCGGAGGGGTCAAAGATCTGATGGTTTTATTGGTTAGAAATTTAGAATTACGCCTTCTAGTACAACTAGGTCACCATGAAAGATAATAAACGTAATGGGAGTTAATTTCATTGGGACTTCAACAAAGTTATAAATGGCTCTTTTTGTTTATGTGTTTTGTTTACTATATTATGTTTTTATTATTAAAAATGATAGGTCATAAGATTTTCTTTAAAATTGCAATTTATTTATTTATTTATTTTTCATGCATGGACAGAACAACTGTTGAGCCTTCTATTTCTCTCTCTGTTCAACAATCTCCACACAGAGACCACCTTGGCTGGTGAATGTTCTCTTGGCAGTCAGCCTTATGGGATGGCCTGGCTGGTGGAGTAGGCCTTCCTCCTCTTCTTCCTCATCTCTCTCTCTCTCTCTCTCTCTCTCTCTCTCTCTCTCTCACTCTGTTTTCCGGCTGGCAGAAACAATGTGAACGAACAGCAGCAGCAGCCTCCCGTCTTTCCCTCCCTCCACCACCTCCTCTATCTATCCATCCATTCCTCGCTCTCTTTCCCTCTCTCTCTCTCTCTCTTTCATAAATTTCATTAAGAGAGAAATCCCATTAGCTCTCTCTCTGGCCCTGCCTCCCAGGGTTAACAACTTTGCTTAGCCATGTAAATTCAGAGCTTAGTCAGGCCAATTCTCCACACAGCCACCACTGGATGCATAGTGTCCTCGCCACATTAAACGCTATCTTTGGATATGTTCATGTGTGTCAATGTGGATGTGTGCAGTGTGTGTGTGTGTTTGTGTGTGTGTGTGTGTGTGTGTGTGTGTGTGTGATGGGCAAGGGATGTGAGGTCTTTGTAAACCTCTTCCACCAGATAATCTGGATAGCGTGCATGCATGTGCGCGCATCTCCATATCATATACATACTGTACATATTCTGGGTCTGGTGTATGAGGTGAGGGGGATGGACACTTATCTCCTGTGGGCAGCTTCTAGGCGTCTTACCGTTGGCCCCTCTCTCCACTCATCCACTCCCAGTCCTCCTGGTCTGCCACAGACCGCCTCTATCCCTCTCTGAGGCTTTAGCACGCAAACCCAGGAAGATTTACTCCGCATTCTACCTGGCACCGCATCGCCTCGCTGGCTCGCAAACAAAGTGAAGCAGCTTAAAGTGATATTTCACTTCGGTAGAGCCTTTTTTACTGTTATAACACAGATACATCCAGGAATTGATGAACAGCAGTGTTCATCAGTTCAAGCTTTTTTTTTTTCTGGCTCATGTTATTGATATTTAATCCAAATCAGCAAAATCTACCCTTGATATTTAGGGCTATGACCACAGAAAAATGCAATCTTACATGTAGTTTTAGACTTTCACAAGTTTTTTTTTTAATTATTATTATTTTAAATACTGGAAACTTCTGGGTGGGGAAAATGAAAGAAACCCTCTTCCTTCACTCAGCAACCTCTGTTGTATATTTCAGTCCTAACCGCTTTAGTGGAGATTCTCAGTGTCCAACAGTATAAGACTGTGGTTGTACTGGGCAGCTGCCAGGTATGAATGTGTGTAACTGTGTTAATGTGAAGCAGGGCGTAGCTAGAAGAGAACATGCATGCCAGTCAACTTTTCCTGCATAAAGAAAGGTCAAAAAAGTGAACAGAGAGAAATTATGCTAAAAAGTGCAAGGATGAAAAATAAATGTTATTGGTATAGCACTTATCGGAAGCAAAGGTACAGTGTGCTTTATAGTAAAGAAAGTAAAAGTGTATACATTTTAAATAAAATAACTAGAAATTAATTAAATGATTGCTGAAATATAAAAGGAAAGTAACGGCAGAAAAATAGTAAGCAAATGAAAAAAGAGACTAAAAAATGTGCCCCTAAATATTGCTTTAAAAGAGCTTTTGACCACCCACACCACTCACTGTCATGCTCTCTCTTCCTCCAGCCATGAAGTGTTCCTACAATGACACAGTTCAATAGTGGATTGCAAATAAAATAAATCAGTTTAGACTCTCATCTGTGATGTCTGACTGTGGCCGGTTCAATCCCTGCGCTTTCGGCTAAAAGATCTCCAGCGCCATGGGGATATTTTGACCCATGAAGCAGGAGACATGTCAATAACATGTGAGGGTCAAAGGTCAAGTGGCATAAACCTGTAAGCTCCATTATGAAACACGTCTCTGGGGTTAACAGCAGCTCCATGCAGCCTCTGTTCCAGTCCAGCCCACACTGCCTGCCTCAGGCTACAGAACAGGAGACCTTGCCTTTGGGCGGTCAGCTGTGACTCCAAGTTGACCCTATCCACCGCTCACTCGCAGGTGCTTTTTCACTCTATTTTTGGACCAGGCTGTTCAATGGTTTCCTGATTGATCGTGATGCTGATCAATGGCTGGCAGTGGTTGGAGTCCTGTCCCAATACTGGATCTATAGCGTCTCCCTCCCTCCCATGCACTGCCTGCATTTCTTCCTTCCTTGTCTGGGGCTGAAGGAGAGACTGGGCTGATGGAAGAGGTTTATCAATGAAGCTCAGCTCCCCCTCCCCTGTCTACACACTCCAGCCACTTCCTGACCCAGTCAATGTCCTGTCTGTCTCCTGACACACACACACACACACACACACACACGCTTGCAAAATAACGGCACAATGGTACAAAGTTGCCCCAACAAAGAACCATGCTTGTTGGCTTTGCATAATGTGTAATCATCAACAAATATGTAAAACAAAATGGGATCCAATGTGAGAATGCACACACACACACACACACACACACACACACACATACACACACACACACAGCTTGCCGCGCTCCAGTTGGCTGGGACAGGGGAACAAGGATGGGATGGGTGAGTGCTCACTTCACTGTGAAAGCGCTTTGGACATCCGTGGGATGAGAGAGGACTGTCAAATCCGTCCTGACGGTATTGTGGTTCTCCTCGGCGGGATCATGCCTGGATGAGAGCTGTCTAGAGAGGGCCAAAGCCCGGGGATTCAGGCCAGCGGCTGGCCAGCCGCGCAGGGCTGTCAGTCAGACAGCAGGGGGGCAGGGGATGGAGGGCCCCGCTCGCTTTCAGGGACTGAAACTCTTCAAACAGCTTCCACAGGATCAAGAAGACCACTCTCTCCGGCTTAGAGGGAATGAGAGAGGCTGCTGGAGACACAGCTTTGAAAGACGGGAAAAGGAGAACAGAAAGAAAGGACATCATGTGAGAGAGACTAAGGTCCACAATCAGCCTCCCCAGCCCCTGCTTCAAGGTTTTGTTTGGTGATAAACAAAACAACATCAGCAGATACAGTCATTTAGATCAGCTCATGTTGAACCTTCTGTGTGATCATGAAAAGCAAACAAAGAGGTGATCAAGTGATGGATAATGGATAATATCGGGTTTGCGGGGGCTGGTATTTATATCAGTGTGCATTGACTGATATTGATCTGCTTCTGAAGTGTCTGTATCACATCCTCCTCCAATATTTAACTGTGCTACAGATATCCCACTGCAAACACACAAGGCTGAACAATTACAATACCACCAATACCAACACACATCTACAGTCTGCTCCTCTTTAAATACAGGTCAGAGGTCTACATGATAAACTGTCATCGCAGAGGCTGTGCTACATGACAGACGCACATGCACACACACACACACACACACACATGCAGATCGGTACCACTCAAACTCCTTGTAGTGACAATGGTCTTAAGTGGACCTGTGTGAGACAGCAGGGCTATGAATAAGTGATGTCAATAAAATCACAGAGCATGGAGGAGAGATAAAGCACACACACACACACACACACACACACACACACACACACACACAACACACACACACACACACACACACACACACTCTCCATCACACACAAATATACAAGGTATGTTATGTATATTTTCACACATATCCTATGGGAGAAAGTGGTCAGTAGATAAGAGTCGCAAGTCATTTGAAGCTCAACCTGCATCTATATTTCATATAATAGATATCCTCACGTTCCTTATGACAATGGGTTCTATTCATTACACTGCACACAGTAGACCGCAACACCAAAACTCAGACTGTGAGTAAAGATAGAGTCAGACAGATAGAGCAAGAGAGAGAACAGCAATAGGAAATTGTGTCGCCAGTCCGGACACACATTTTTGCCAAGTATAAGATACATATTATGGACCAAATGCACCGTATTGTTTCATATCTTCCATAACAGAAAGGGGGTTCCTGAAACCCAGAGGAGAGCGCAAGCTGGAAATCCCCGACAACTTGACCTTTGACCCTTCTCAAGGCTCAAGAGGCTTGGCAGGAGAAATGGGTGCAGAGAGAAGGGGGAGGGAGGTGGAGGGGGAGATAGGTGGAGGTGGAGGGGGAGGGGGCTGGGGTGCGCAAGGAGAGGGAGGTGAGCGGGGCTGAGTTTAATTTTTCAACAGGACTGTCAAGGACACAGCAGCCTGCCCAGCTCCGCTCACCTGAAAGAATGTGTTCGCAGACCAAAAGAGCCGGTGCTCTCTCAATAAATGTGGTGCGGATTTGTCGTTTGTCGTTCCTTCAGAATTCACAATAAAGATTTCAAATATCCTGGAGCATTTTAAAAGCTGTGGAAATGGGAAATGCCTGCCTGGAAACATTACAAAAGAAGGGAACAAAATAAATACCTTAGTTTATTTATGTATTCATCCACTCCCCCGGTGCCCAAAGGAGGGCAAATGAAAGGACCGCTACACATGTACTTGTACACACACACATTACACACACACACACACAGACAGCTCTGCCTCCTCTTCCTCCCTGGGTAGCTGTTAGCAGAGTGTTTCACATGTGTGGAAAGGCTCCCAGCAGAGGCCAGTGGGACGACTGGGGAAAGGGTCATGGGTCCTCCACTTAGAGCTGCTATCACCATGGTGAAAAATTTATATCAGCACCACACCACGCCCAAGGGGGTCTGCAGTGTGTGTGTGCGTGTGTATGTATGTGTGTTGGGGGGGTGGAGGGGCACTGAATACATGTTGAATGGTTGAACACGGATGTTTGTTTGTTGTGTATGTGATAGATATTATTGTAATGCGTTATAGCAATGTAAATATGATTATGTGTTGTGTGATTATTACATGTTGCTTTCCCCTTATTTTGATTGGGGAGGACATGTTGGGTAGATCGATAACAATTAATAAGAAGCAATCAATCAATCAATCAATCAATCAATCAACCTATCTATCTATCTATCTATCTATCTATCTATCTATCTATCTATCTATCTATCTATCTATCTGGTGTTATTGTAGACATGTCTGATACAATGAAAGAATGTAACATAACTTTTTCATACACATTTCAACATTTCAACATGTTCCACACATGCAGAGCCGTCAGATTAGATTGGGATTACAGTAAAGCAAACAGGATGTCATTCTGTGTTAATCTCCTCTAAACTCAGTTTAGCTCGACCACAGCTGACAGCTGAGGCCCATTTGGTCTGAGAGACGGCCGGTCGCTGCTGCCATTATCAAACCCCCCTCCCCACACACACCCCCTACACCCTCTGATACACACACACACACACACACACACACACACACACACACAAGCACACACTCACACATCCAGACTGAGTTTACAGAGTTGGGAAGGCCTGGAAGGAACATATAGTGAGGCTGGCAGCCACCTGAGAGAGTTGATCCACACAACTGCTACCTCAGCAACTTCCTCAGAGCTTTTTAGCCACTTTCCCCCCCTAATTCAGCTCCTCCGTCACGGCCTGGGTTCAGAGTGTTCCGCTCCACACACGTTTTGGGTTTGACGTCCCCAAGGTCTGGAGGAAGAAATGCTACGCATGAGTCTCTCCAGGTGAGCTGGAGAGACTCATGCGCCCCCCCCCCCACCCGCTCTATACTTCTCCAATTCCCCCTCCCCTCTTCTATCCTTTCATTTCCCCCCCCCCCCTCCCCTTCCCTCCAAGTCTGGTCCATCACTACCTCGCCCAGCCCCCCTCCAATGACAGGGAGGTCCCTACTGATTGACAGGCCACTCATCAGGAGGGACGTGTTCAGCCTATTGAAATCTACTTATTATCAATTATTCACAGACACACCTCTTTCTCTCTCTCTCTCTCTCTCTCTCTCCCTCTCTCTCTCATTCCTCGCTCCAACAACATGGCAGGTGGAGGCTGAGTCAAGTGGAGTTCCTCAATGGCCCTCTGACTCGCTGCCTACACACACACACACACAAACACACGCACACACACATACTCGTAAGGTCCAATCCTGTCCTCCTCTTCAGCCGTACCCATGAACAATCTCCAAAAGCCTCTTTGAAACTCAAATTGAGATGTTTGAATACCATACCATCTGCATGAAATAACATTCTACTCAACACAGGTGAAAAAAAAACGCCGCTTGATGGCCGTGTGACACTTGAAAACTAAATTTCACATGTATTCTCAGTCAAAAGGAACAGCAAAATGAGTGGGAGTGGCTGCAGGATTATATTCAGCACTTCTCCCTTTGCGGGACATGAAAGGCCGTCTGACTGCATCTAACCACATAACCAAGAGATTACTTTCCCAACACCAAACCTCCTTCCCCTCCCATTACATCCCAGTCTGGCTAATAAAAGGATTTCAAGCTTGTCTAGAATTGGAGACATACCCTGTTCCTTTTGATGACGCTATTGAATAAAGTCTTGTTTTCCAAGGTGAGCTAAATGACTCTTCTCCCTCTTCCTCCATTTTCTACCTTTTAGCTTCCTATTAACCCCTCCAAACCCGCCCCCTGTCCGTCCAAATCCAGGCTCAAAGAGAGAGAGGCCCAAATGAATAAGGGGCCACAGAGGGTCAACTGAAAGGCATGATGGGACTTATCATGGTGCACACATGGGAATTGTGGGGGATTTGAGCGGGAGCGTGGCGGACACGGGAATGGATCAGCCTGTGACATCATTAACCATGGGGAGCTTCCATCCGCTTGGATTTCTGGGATTTCCGTAAGCCAGACGGTGAAGGGTGGGAGAGGCCGATTGGTCCGGGAAGTGCTTCCCCAAGATTGAGGGACCTGAGTGTTTGATTGGCCAGAAAACCTGGTATTGTGATAGATTTTGAAATTAAACATGAAACTTGAAATAGAGGGTAACCCAGAAAGAGATCCAGGCATTCTATTTCTGTCTTCTTTGATTTATGTTTTTGTTTCCTATTTGTTCATTCTTTCTATTTGGGCATTGTCAATTAAAAATGAATAAATACACCCTAAAACACACACTTGCCCATGTGACTATACTGTACACAGCAGCCCCACTCCACCCCAGGCAGAGTTTGGGAGTGTCAGTGGTAAGTTTGTCTCTGTCAGCAGGTCTGGCTGGTTGATGGTCGGACTTTGTTGAGGTGTTGTTTTTTCTCCCTTCGTTAGACTCGGCGTTAATTACTAATCTCACGGTCCAGCGCAGGACACTTGTGCTAACGCTAACTCTCTCTCACTAATGAGGGGGAAACCAGACAAACAGACGGGATTTACAGCGCAACACATGCACAATAATTCTCTGGCACACACACACACACACACACACACACACACATGTGTGCAGACACGTGCGCACAGGAGTGAGCGCACACACACACAAGCACATGCGCACGCATGCATTGGAAAAATAACTTATTTGTTCTTTTTCCGAGTCTCATGTGTGTGTGTGTGTGTGTGTGTGTGTGTGTGTGCGTGTGCACTCTCGCGCGCACACATCTTTTTGCGTGTCTACGCACATGAAAATGAGTGTGTACGTTCATAAGCATATGTGTGTATATGCATATATCTTTATTTATATAGACAAATAAAGATATATGCATATACACACATATGCTTATGAACGTACACACTCATTTTCATGTGCGTAGACACGCAAAAAGATGTGTGCGCGCGAGAGTGCACACGCACACACACACACACACACACACACACACACACACACACACACACACACACAACCAGAAAGACACACTCAATGCATACACGTACAATGCATATACAACGCAAGCAGCATGCTGAAATGCTAAACCAGCAAAATGTCCTCCCCACGCCAGATGCAGCTCCGCCGGAATCGAATGGGCATTGGACCCCCATACTATCCCCCCATCCCACCCCCCCGCCCCATCCTGTCCCGTCCTGCCTCCTCACACCCAGACCCCCAGGGAGACCACAATTAATGACCCTACTGATGACCGCATCAGTGCTGGTGGGGCAGGAGGTGTCCTCTGGGAATGTATATCAGAACCAGGGGTGAAGTGTGTGTGTGTGTGTGTGTGTGTGTGTTTGAGAGATCAGGATGGTGCATGTGGAAGCGCTGAGGAAGGCAGCTCTGGGCCCAGGTGATCAGTATGTCAAAGGGACAATATTGTCAATGGTTGCACATGTGTTAGCTCATGTTTATGTGGGGTGCATGCGGGGTGTGTGTAAGTGTGTGTGTGTGTGTGAGTGCATATTTCACACGCAGGGTCCTCTTTCAGCGGGCCAGGTGATGAGTGCGTATCGATGGAGGGATGGGCGAAGTGTGTGTTTTGCTGAGGTGTGTGTGCATGCACGCGTGCGTGTGTGTTGGAGGCAGACGCAGCATTTTAAACCTTGGACTTCAGCACAAAGGGAGCTGCGCTGGCTAACCATCAGCGCTTTAGCTGCCGTCCGGTTCTGAGGGTGGGGTGGGGTGGGGTGGGTGGTTGTGGGGGTGTGCGGGGGATGGCATGTGTAGGACTGCTCCCCATCCCGCCCAGGAGCACCCCAGCCCTGTCAGAGAAGGAACAGCACCCTCCCCGTGGCCCCGGAGCCTGGCAGCGTGATGAAGGAGAAGCTGTCAATACAGAAACAGGCAACGCAGAGGTTCAAACAAACTGCTGTTAGAGACGCAAACTACCGTCAGTACAAGCCCCGGGCCAAGGCCTCTTCTTCTTCTTCTTCTCTCCGTCTGTGGTCTTCAATGTCTGCTTTTGAGTGGCTCAAAGTGAGCGCCTTCCTTTTATCAACGCCCGTCAGAGATTCCATCCTGTTCAGCGCTTTATGCGTTTGATTACACCTGTTTATGTGCTGGTGAGGTTGTTTGCTCAGCCACTGTGTGTGTGTGTGTGTGTGTGTGCATGTTTATGGGTGTGTATGTGTGTGTGCTGTGTTAAACCAACCTGCTGACACAAGGTCTGTCCAGTTTAGATACCAAGCACTGAGGGCAACGCTGAACTTGAAACTCTCTCCCTTTCCTTCAAAGTTTACACACTGACATAAGTGCACACATTTACACTATCGCTGAAGTTCTTCATGTGTATATCGCCTTGGTGTGTGTTTTAGCTCCAGGCTAAAGATACGTTACACCTCAGTGTCATCTTGTCTGAATCTGTCTTTCTCTATATATACACGAGGAAAAGCTGCTGGGTGATATGGTGTTTTATAGTGGATTTCTTCTCTCACAGTGGCACAGTGCAGGAAAGAAAGGGCAAAGGAAGATAGAAAAAAGATAAAGATAGTTCACTGTAAAGATATAGATAACCTTCTGTTAATCTGATGATCAAAAGAGAAATAGTTCACCACCATTACACCTTGATAGCAACCGCTCCACTCTTAGTTAAGCTACCACAATGGATCCAGTCCAGCATGTTGTCATGCAGGCTTGTGTGTCCTGTGACCTTAGATGCTGCCCGTAATTAGTTTTTATGAGGCCTAATGAATGCTTATGCGTTCTTTGACCAGCTCCTATTAATATTGATGAGATCCTGGGAGTGCTGACATGCACCTTTCCATGAAAGACCTGATTATGACCTGTGCATGTTAACACACAAGTTTGCTTGAAGAGGGATGAGAGGGACAGTCCGGCACCGCTTCTCAGCTCGAACAGCAGTTCACACTGTATATTATATTATGATAATGTCACAGCTCAGAATATGATCGAGAAGATTTTCGGCCTCAGTGGCACTGAAGTAGCAGACAGCCAAAGGCCTGGATGAATTGTGGGTAATGATGCTGTTGTTCTATAAATCTTTTGCTAAGAAGAGGCATTTGCATTTTGTAATGTTTGCTAAAAAGTGAACCTCCACGTGTGTATGTGTGTGTGGACAAAAACCACCACTGAAGTATACTGTAAAAAGATCTTCAAAATAGTGTGAGAATATTAAGGAATAAACTAACATGAGGATGAGATGCATGGTAAAAGGAAGAAAGTGCACTGTAAGTTGACTTACACTGGACAGGCCCATCTCTTCCAGGTGAGTGTACAGCTGTCACTCATCCAGAGCATCTGGATTTAGCCCCGCCTTCAATAATTCAGGAAATGGAGAGGAGAGATGGCCTGACCCCATTAGAGCCACCTGTCCCTCGCGCTCTCCTGAACCCCCCTTCACGCACTTGTCACCGAGCGGGACACCGGTTCCCTGGCATTTACACTGCGCCACATTTAAAACCATATATCTATTAATTAGTAGGCCCTCTAGCTTGTCAAAGTAAGAGCTCCACTCCAACTGTTGAAAATAAACTTTGTTCTCCGGAGCAAAGGCACACCACATCCCAAAAGAGGTAGGTGTATGTCCATCACCTGTAACTCCGTCACGGTGCATGTTATGTATGTGATGCATGTACTTTATCTTGGCCGAGAGAGAAAGAGGGGACAGAGAGAGGGGAGAGAAACCAGAAGGAAATTGAGGGAGATTAAAAGAGAGACAAAAGGAAAGGTGGAATGACAGGTGCGGAAAAGGGAGGCCTGAATAATTCACTGAGTGGTCTGGCAAGATTTCATCTCCCCCTTGATCAGTCTCTCCCTCCTTTTTCTCTCTCCCTTTTCCTGCCCCTGCTCCTTCAGAGTCACTGTATTTGTTGAGCATTGTTGCTAACAGCTTGTACATGTGTGACTATGTCGCTTTTTTTTCCATTCACTCCTCTATTGTGTTAAATCTAGACCGATATCAGTTGCCCAAATTTACAGGACACAGGTCATGAAAAACAAAAAATGTTTTGGCACAACAAAGTGTGTACAAATAAAAGTTTAGAGCTATCAATTCTAACACAACAAATGCCATTCCTGTCACTCGTACAACAACAACTACTTTGCCAAGAGCTCACTGCCAGTTATCCAATTTATTGCTTGAAAGGAGGATGAAAGCTATTTTTCAATGCAAAACGACACCTTGCATTGGACAATGATATTTCATGGCTCCAGATTTATGTTGATGTCTATCAGTGGGATACTTAATGGCGTTTCAGACTGCTAAAATTAGCAACAGAGGGTAATGTGACTTCAAATGATATATGCTCTCAATGCACACTGAAAAATAGTCTGGAGGCATCTCAAGTTGCAGAGAAATATTACAAACATTTCCCCTTCAGACATACGTTTCATTTCAAACAAAACACTGTCTTTGCTGCTGCCTTTATATCAATTCACTGGTTTTGGTTTCTACTTTCCTTTGCTTTTCCATCTCTTCCACACTCTGGGCTCTTCTTCTCTTCCCTCTTTCCTTTCCTTTCCTTCCTCCGCCTTGTCTTTCCTCTCATCATCCCTTCCTCCTGTGTGTTTAATCCCTGCTGACTGTGCATTTCCCCGTCAGAGTTGATACTCGCTAGCTTGCACACATACAAAGCATGTACACACACACACACTTTCTCTCTGACTCTCTCACACATACATGGGCATGCACACAAACACACACACACACACACATACACACAAAGACAAAGGTGTTTAGTCTCTGTGGACAGCGTACACACTCTGAGTCACAGCACAATAAGAGTCATGGGAAATAAACTCCTAATTGGAGAGAGGAAGAGAGAGAACCTGGTGACGTGCCGGTGATACCGCCTCAGTCCAAATCTTTGCTGTATACCAGCGGGAGAAAGAAAACATTTAGGCATGTGGTTTAAAAAAAAATATGGAGTGGGAAAAAAAATGAAGAAAACAGTGGATAACACAGCGGAAGAAAGACAGACAGAGGGGGAGAGAAGGAGAGAGACAAACATCACAAGGATAAAGAGAGGGAATAAAGAGGAGGGGGAAGCACGAGGAGGAGATAGAGATTAATGACATGCACACGGGCCTCTCCGGGGGAGGTGTTGTACTCATTAGCTCCAAGAGGTGAGGAGGAGCGGGAAGGCAGTGTTTAGTGGGAGGTGAGGTAGATACTACCACAACTACTACTATCACTACTGTTACTTGTGAGCTTGGAATTATAAGGTTCTATCTGGGTGGAGTGCAGTTCTGAGATATGGAGCATCAAAGATTTGGCAAAACTGTTATGTACTTTCTGTCTTTTTAAATGTTTAAATGGGTTGTTGCTGTACTGTTTCTTCCATCTTTATTTCTACATCTTCAAAAATGGGTGCCACCCTCTTGGATAATATTGGGGTTTTTTTTAAGTTTGTGCCAATTGTCTAGGTTGCCCCCCTTCTTTACATTTTTCCTGCTGTTGTCTGCACACAGTCAGTGTAGTTGGAGATATCAGGGCTTCTTTCAGAAGAAGCCATTTGCTGCCATTCATTCTTGTACAGTATGAAAAACAACTTCCACAGACTTGAAATTGCCTGAGCTTGATAATCCATCACAGTAAACATGAAACCTTAATTTGTTTTTTTCAAAGTCTTTGTTTTCTCTCTCTGTTCTCTGTTTTATCATAATTTCTTTGTGCCTGAGTTGAGTGTTTTCATTACAGCGAGCGCATTATGTTAAGCTCTGCTCACTGTCAATCACCTGACACCCACAGGAAGAAATAGAAGTCACCTTACAAACTTTGTCACAGCCATGTCTTCGTATTTAGGTATTTAGGGCATCTTTGTTAGCCGGGACAGCAGTTCATTTCAAGGTAGGTTTGACACCATAAAGTTTTTATATTTTATAAATGATGAAAGATGAGTAAATGTTAAAAAATTGTATTATATATCACATGCATTGCAATATAACTGGGGGGAACTAGACATAGACAGAAGTGAATGAACTGTAACTCTAAATGAGACCAGTATTCTCCTTTAAGTATTGAGGTACGTGTGTGTGTGTGTGTGTGTGTGTGTGTGTGTGTGTGTGTGTGTGTGTGTGTGTGTGTGCTTGAGGGGTGTCGCTCCACTCTGCTGGGGTGAGAACTATCTCCTAGGTAACTAGGCACCTTTCCTCTCTCTCCTGAGATTGACCTCCCACTGAGTGCTCTAACACCCCTGTCACATCCCATCCACCCCCCTTCCTCCTCCCCAATGCACACACAAACACAAACACACACACACACACACACAAGCCGCTGCATGCTTCATGAATATTTGATCAAAACTGGTCTTATGACATGCAGTATCAGACCAGTGCAGAAACATCCCATCTGAGCCCCACTGTGACTGCTTATTAACCCGCTAGAGTGCAGAGAGCGCACACACACACACACACAAAAGTACACATTTACCCATATATGTGCATACACACGTGTGTAGATCTGTGGTGCTTCTCTGTGTTTGGTGCAAACACATGATAGTGACAGATTTGTGTATGTGTGTCCTTCAGTCAAAACATATTAGTAAAACTGTCTTGTCCTTTCTTCTTTTTAATTGTTTTCTCTTCCTTTTTGTCCCTCCTGAAACAAATCCAGCCACTCTGCGGCTCTTCAATCACTGGACACATCAGATCAAGCATTGCGTCGCATTCGCATTCTGGAGTCACACAACATTGACTATAAGTACAGTGCATCGTAAGGTAATTCATAATTCATGTATTTGATATGACCTTTAAGCTGGAGTCCCCAGTGGGCTCTGCCTCCACAGACTCTGACAGGTAGGAGTTAATAGAGCCACACAGCCCGTCACCTTTTAATCCAAAACAGCACAAAAAACATGACGAAGGATCCAACAGCGCTTTATATGGCAGAGTGAAGTTTTTCAGAAAAGATCTGCTTCACACTCCAAGATGAACATAGTCGGCCACACAGTTGAGGGAGACGGGACGAACATTTTTTATTCACTTTCCCCGCCCTGTTTTGTTTTTTTTCCAGGTGGTCCAGGATTCAAACAGGGATGCTTCCCTCCTTGCCTCCTTTGCTCATTCCTTCGCTCTTTCCACAGAACATCCATATGGAGAGGTGATGTGGAGAGAGAGGGATGGAGAGAGAAAGACTGAGATAGACAGAGAAGTGTGTAATTACGATACAGTAGGTGGATAATTACGTAATCAGGTGTTGAGTGTCATTATATAATCACTGTCATTTGTCCCTCTACCTGCTGCTTAGACCCAGATGACAGGAGATGGGAGATCATATCCCTCTTTCCCTCGTTCATTCTACATATTCTTCTGATGCAAATCTGCTGATGTAATTAGTGATATGTTTCTCAGTGGCACTTGTGTGTCCTTCCTTAGCCCCCCTGCCCTGTGTCACTGCCTTTTCCGTTCATTTCCGCTATGGATTTTTCTAAGCTGTCACTCATTCCCACTCTCCTTACATAACCGCGGACGGCCGGTCGCCTGACAGGACGCGGAAGATGAATCTGTCCCATCAGAAGCAGGGTGCGCTCCCAGTGTCCTACAGCGGCGCTCCCGCTCCAGGGGGGATTCCCACCCGCTCCCCTCTTGACAGGTTTGATGAATCTCCACTCTTCCTCTCCTCCAGACGCAAATCCTGGGGTCTTACCCAAATGCACCGCTGCCCCGTCGTTCGGAGGGGTTACAGATGCACTGTGGGCCATTTCACTAATAAGCGACGTGACATTTCAACCCAGACCCCCGGTACACACGTCCCTTCACCCCATCTCAACATGACAGCCTGCAGATGTGGTTTGTCCTTCCGCTCTGTGGCCAAAGTCATCAAGATCCAAGAACTGAAACGCATACAAGCAAACTTCAACACATGTGATTTTAGGGTGACTCTACCTTGAAGCAACAAAAACGTGCCTAAACTCAGATGCATTTTCCCCCATTTAACTCCATCCAGGGTGTGGTCCTGCCTTGTCAAAGCCATTGGCTTACTCATGACTAAACAGCACTTAAAGCCTAACAGCCCAGACTAAACAATCCATTTACACGAGATGAACAAACAGGGACCCCCATTTGTGCCAAAATAGAACACCAGAATGGTGTGTGGGTGTGTGTGTGTGTGTATGTGTGGTTGAGCGGGAGGTGTTTAGTTAAAAAGGTGTAGAAGGGAGGTATTTAGGAGCAAGTGTTTTTGACATTAAATTGGCGCCCACTCTTAAATCTTAGTAAAAGCCATGCATATTTAATAGATGTAAACAGGGCCAGGTGAGTGGACTGTGGAAGATGACTTATTCATACAGGCCTATCTGACCGGCCCTGGAGGAGACCTGGGGGAGGGAGGGAGGGAGGGGGGGGGCTGTGTCAAACCGCTTGTCTGACTGATTGCGTGTGAATGTCACCATGCTTGGTTGCTGTTCTACACCACAGAGAATTAGAAGAGCAAGTGGTGGAGCGAGGAGGGGCACGAGGCAAATGCAATTAAATAAGAGGTGCTGGGAGAGGGCAAGTGTAAGAATGAGAGATGGTGATTGTCTAGAGCGGGGATAGGCACGAGGGCTGAGAGTCTGCAGGTTTTCATTCCAAACAAACACGATACCAGGTGATTTCCCTGATTAGTGTCTCCTCTCTGGTTGAAGGTGTGCTAATCAGTGAAATTAACCGCTGTAGTGTTTGGCTGGAGTGAAAACCTGCAGACTCTCTTCCCTCCATGGCGCATGGTTGTTTATCCCTCCTCTAGAGGCAGGCGGACTTTGTGTTTCAAGTTTTCAGGGTTGGTGGGGAGCGGTCATGGGTTCGGGGGCGCTACCCCTGAAGCTGAATTCTGTGAGGACAGACTACATGAGCCTGCAAGTTTCTTGAGTGCGTGTCTCTGGTTGGGATATTAAGGGAATGCAGATGGGATTAAAAAGAAAGTGAGTCTTGGTCAATCTATGGGGGATATGGAGCGGATAGAAGTGTTTGGCTCTCAGATTTCAAGGCTAATAAAAAAAAGGAAGATGAAAGAGTATCCTGAACCATACAGTTACAGCTGGTTTGTTCCCCTGAGGTGATCGGGGCGGTCTAGATTAACTAAAAAAAATAGTGAACCAAAACAAAACAATAAGGACAGTGACAACAGCAGCAACAACTACCACAATAACAACAGCCGAGGTAGAGAACATAATCAGCTAGAGAAAAGACTGAGAGAGAGGGAAAAAATAGAATAGCTGGCCCCAAACTGCCAACATCTCTCACCACAAAAAATACCTCTAAATGAAAAGGCAACATGTCAGACAAGTACCTCCTCTCTTTCACTAACTCTTTTCAATTTCTCTCTCTCTCTACCTCCTTTGCTTCTTCATTCCCTCTTTCCTTCCCCTCCTTTGCTCGCCCACTGACGGCACACACACACCCCTCTGTCACCAAGCGAGGGCTGCCATGACAATTTCAGCACTCTGTCTCTGTCTCCTCTATATGCCAGCGGCACAGCTGAGTCTGCACTCTTTCACCACAACACTTCTTCATTCTGTTTATTTCTCCTCATCTTTTCTTCCCAGAGAATGATCCTCTGCTAAGTATTAAACAGGCTAAATGAGGACACGGTTTTATAAGGCAGATCTTTTGAGTTTACCCCAGTTTAAGTTGCGTCGGAGTTGAAACGGGACGTCGTACCGCTGCTTGTGTTCCGGTTACTCTCACAGTCTCTCTCAAACACACATACACACACACTGCAGTTTAATTTATTCAAGAAGCATAGTTGAGTCTCTTTCCCCTAATTTAATTGAGAAAAACTTTTAGGAGCCACTTATTCCAAACTTCCATATGTAGAACTCAGCTATACTGCATGCACTCCTGCATGTAACGCACCATGACAAAACCCAGTCAAGAGACATTACATAGACACACATATTGTCTCCCTGTATGGGGTGGAGCGCCCTTCTAGATGTGCATCAGTCAGGACAGTGTGTGTGTGCCTCTGGGTCCGGGCTCCGAGTGTCTTTGGGTGTGTGTGTCAGGCTCAGTGACGCCTCAGTCACTTCGGCTCTGCCGCTCCACCGTCGTTGCCACCATGAGTGCGTGCGTGGCATTTTGTGGGCGCACGCGGTGACAGGGTGCACGACACTGGCCGATGTGCTACTAGCAGCACTCTGTCATTTGTGTGACTCTGTTTGGCACCATGCAAAAGCAGAGTATCCCCCCTCAGGCCTGTGCAGGAAGCAGACAGCGAGAAAAACAGCTCTCGCTACATGTGATGTGTGTACAAAATCTGATTCAGCTCCATGTAATGTGACATTCACACAGCTCCTGGTGAAGAGTGGATGACAGACTGAGAGAAGGAGAATTAGCAGAGTGGTGATCTACCCGAGTGACCAGTGGCTTTTTTAAAGTTCAGTGGTAATCCTCAGTATCTCAGATCTAATGTAAATCTGTCCCTATGCATGCATTTATGACTCCTCTCCCTTCACTGATTAGTAACAATGGCCGTCCTCCCTTAGTGCGTTTTCACCCTACACTAGGAAACTTTGTGCTGGCCTACATAAAGACACAGATGAACGATGGCGGTGCCTCAGACCTGCAGTCGGGGGAAAGTATATATTATCTGTTTTCATGGCATTGTTTTTCATCCAGTCAGACTTGCGGCCTCTGTATAATATTGGCACAAGACGTAGACTGATGGACATCGGCCATGGTGGTTCTGTCCTGGGTGATTGTGTGCTGTAGGAGGGACACACAGACACACACACACACACACACACGCACACACACAGACACACACAGACGCACACAAATGCGAGCGCGTGCACGCACACACAGGTTATATGTCTGAAAGTGACTGAGAAGGAATAAGAATGTACAATATCTTTGATTGTTTATGTGTGTGTGTGTGTGTGTGTGTGTGTGTGTGTGTGTGTGTGTGTGTGTGTGTGTGCGTGTGTATATGAGACAGAGAGCGAGAGAGAGAGAGAGAGTGCATCTGGTGCAGGGAGTATAGAGACTGTGGTGTGGCTGCAGGCCAGGCTGAGTGGAATAATTGATTGCCGATTGACCCTCCACTGCCACTAAGGACAGTCCTCCACTGCATTACTCCACATATTCATTTGGTCAACACTGTGTGTGTGTGCGCACTCATAAGTGTGTGTGTGTGTGTGTGTGTGTGTGTGTGTGTGTGTGTGTCTCAGCCCTCTGTCGACACACCAAAGCCACAAACCAGCTACTATTATCACAGCAGGAAGGCCTGCATGACCTTAGACATAATGAATATGAATGGAGTTTAAGAAATAATGACTATACAGCCGTGCATGCATGGTTGACTAGGCCAAAATTGCTGAATCACACACACACACACACACAGGGGAAGTGAAACATGTAGGGAAGTGATAATGGTGGTTTGGGGATTCAGCAAGAACTTCATCCTTGTTAAAAGGTTGACTCAGTAAATCGCCTTGTGACCACTGTCAACGGGAAATAAAATAAAATAAAATAAACATCATCTACTAAGTGAAGACACTGCAAGAAACAATCAGTCCAAAACTAAGCATATACTGTAGGTATAAAAAAAAAGTAGGAAAACAATCACAGCAGTATAGGCTGCAATACAGTAAAATGTAGCCTTATAATGTAACATAATATCACAATCATAGGAATGGTGCATTGTTCAGTTATTCATGCTCATGCAAATTACTTTGATAACAGTTGCACTGCTTTAATAACTTCAACGGCGGATAGATGCAGTTCATTTAGAGGTTTTTATTTTCTCCCCAGAGAGGCCGACGGGTTTTAAACCGCTTTAATTCCCACTTTCAGGTAAATGTAGCCTATTTCCCCTGAATCACACAGCGCAGCCCGTGGCATCTCCCCGTGTACAGATCAGCACATCATCCCACCGGTCTCATTTATTTGTTTGTTTGTTTGCTGGTAGGTTTGTTTATTACTGTATTTTCAAAGCACGGGACAAGGTTGGATTTGCTGTTTGGGCATATTTTCTCCTGTGATAGCATGTTTGAATTTGTCTACTCAGCACGCCGCGTGTCAGTGCGGGTGTGTGTGTGTGACAGTGCGGAGCCGGTGGAGGCGCGCCAGGGGTCGCAGCAGCGCGCGCCGGTGCCAAATTGCTTTCCTGGGCGCGTCGGGTGGGGACCGGCACGGAGCCGCGGCCCCCGTAGTGGGGATTCTGGCCCCGGGTCACTAACTCAATCACCAGATCAAGAGTAATAATTATTAATACCCCGTGAGCGTTAATAGCACACGGGTGATTTATCAAAAATGTCGATTTTATTTTGCGCGGGGTGACAACTTTTTAAATCTAAACATGCCCCTAAGGAATAGGCCTACAAGGCGCGCCAAACCTCCGCGGCTACACACCTACTTGTCTGGAAAGAGGCGGGTTTCTGGAAACTAGAAGGTAGGCTTGGCACCAAAAGCCCTATATATGATGTAGAAACTATAATACACTGTGCAAATATTCAAAATAAAAATATTTCTCCTTCTCAATCCCCTTTGCAAAATGTACTTAGGCTAGAGCTAATAGTTTGATTCTCTTATTTTTTTGATCATCCACACAGCCTACTCTCGCGATGAGTGCTGAAAGCGAACAACAGGTGCAGGAGGATAAGACTAAAGTCATTATCACTCTTTAAAAGCATGTGGAATCTATCATCTGGTCTACATGGCTTCCAGACTATACGTTCGTCTGGACTCTGTTTATTGTGTGTGTGTGTGTGTGTGTGTGTGTGTGTGTGTGTGTGTGTGTGTGTGTGTGTGTGTGTGTGTGTGTGTGTTGCTCTCCCACTCTGGGTAGGTGGGTAGGTAAGCTGAGCCGAAGAGACGCTGACTGTGTTGAATCTCAGCAGCAGCAGCAGCAGCCTAGACGCCAGAGACACACTGCACCTCTCTCTCTCTCTCTCTCTCTCTCTCTCTCTCTCTGTGTCTCTCTCTCTCTCTCTCATTCATTGTTCTCTCCATCCTTCTCCTGTTCTCTCGTTAGACCTCTCAGTGGCTCAGGGGTTGTTTTGTTTCTCAAATGCACCTTGGGTAGACTAGAACTTGATTTATAGAAAGGAAAGTCTATACAATATAGTCACAAGCACGTGCCTGTGTGGACCAGTGCATATCATAACAATCAATGTGTGTGTGTGTGTGTGTGTGTGTGTGTGTGTGTGTGTGTGTGTGTGTGTTATAGGTACAGTATCATGGTGAGGTGATGGCTGTCAGACTGCTCAACGTTCCCTCTGAGTCAGCAAAACTAAGAGGAAGAGGGGAGTGATGGAGGGAGTAGGAGGAGGAGAGTGGAAAAGGAGGAAAAAGATATTAAGAGAAAATTAAAATTTGAACTGGTGATGTGAGTGCCGCATAACCCCCCCCCCCCAAAAAAAAAAAAGAAAAGTCAGCAATTTAATTAGTTTAAAGTTGGTGAACTTATAAAGAAGTAAATGCAAGTGTAATAAAATAGGGGGGGAAAGTGTAATGTTTCTATTAACGATTTGGCTAATTTTAATGTGAGTCAAATGTTTGAGATTATGCAGTGCAAGGAACTCAACACACTTCAATGAAGAGGATGGGAATATTAAATAAATCACATTGTTATGGAAAGAGGAAATTGTAATAACAAAATGGTCCTGTCTCCTGTCTGTCTTTTTCACACACACACACACACACACACACACACACACACACAAACCTAAGACTACTAAGACCTGAACTGTTACAACTCAACCAGTAAATCTGCCAGCCAGGGTTTCTATATAAACACACACACACACACACACATATCTATATATATATACATATATATGTACAGAAACATAATGGTACCTCAATCATACCAATATGTTTATGACAGCCTAATTAGGGTTAACCTATACTGTCGTGTAGTATTTAACAGCCCAAATTAAATACACCTGCCTTGTGATTTTGCACATACACATATACAAACACACACAGGCTATGAGCATCTAAACACACAACATGCGTTAGCACAGTGCAGATCATTGACATCCTTACCGTTTGACCTATAACCTGTCTATTGGCTATCACTGGTGTGCATATGACCCCCACACACACCTACAAAGAGGCCTACACACTCACTCACTCACTCACACACACGCTCACAGTGAGTTGTGATATGTATTTGATGTCAGCCACCACCCACTGGGCATAATGGCGATGTGTGCATGAGGCCTGGAAGGATGTCACATCAGGACCAACACAGGCTGGCATCTGTCTCAACCCGCACTGCGTTAACCCTGAGAGGAGGGACCGCTTAATGCAGCTTAGTGAGCGCACGCACACACACACACAGACACACACACACACACACACACACACCACTGCAAACACACATGACATAGAGATGGTTGTACATATAAGCGACCTGCCACATGGACACACATGCCACTGCAAACATGATTCTGACATAGCAATGTTCGTACATATGCCACATGGACACACACACACACACACACACACACACACACCACCGCACATATGACATAGAGACAGTCAAACATACCGGTCATATAAACACACACACATGCACACACACACCACCACAAATACAGTATAACACAGAGACAGTCATAGTCATACATATCGGTTGTACACACACAAAGACACACACACACAGTAGTACAAACACAAACACACATGTTCATCTATAGGCCTATCTGTCATATGAACAGGTGGACAGACAGGCAAAGAGACAGACAGACAGACAGACAGACAGACAGACAGACAGACAGACAGACAGAGAATGACTTTTGCTTATCTACCTTGTTTTGTTTGTGGGCGGCAGACAGACGCCTCTCTGCTGAGCTTCACTCCAAGCAGTAAACAGGCCGCATCCTTCAGAGAGACATCCATCCATCACCGGGTGACGAGGGGAGCAGAGGCCCGCTGACTGACGGCCAGTCCCGGGACAGCGGGGCTGATGAGGGCGGCTCGGCCCCGGCGGTACTTTACACAGAGAGACAAATTGGTCCGGTGATGTTCCCAGATAGCAGATCAGCCTCTTCCTCACCATCCTGCGCCGGACAGCGGCTCAATTAGACTAATGTGCGCACTACAAAAATCCAAACAAACAGCTTCCCTCTGTCATCACCTCGTTAATTAGAAGATAAATTATTTGGCGAACGGCGTTTGTCTGAAAAATATCAGAGAGAAAAGCAACTTGCCAAGATGATGTTCAGGGCGAAATTAAAGGGGAAAAACGACTTCAAGGACAATTGATGAATGATTCCAAAATGAAGGATAAAAAAGTTTTTTGTTTTTTTTCACTTTTTAATTCTCGCACCCATAATAATAATAATAATAATAATAATAACAAGCCTAATACTAATAATATATTTTACATCCACATAATTGTTCATATTATTATGAATAAATTATTTACCACTCTTGCCAACACGCTGCTTTACACAGTTTTTCTCTGTTTATCGTCGACTATCTGCGTTGAGTCAAATTCAATAGAGCTATTGTTCAAAAACACTTTAAAAAAATATATATATATATTAGTATTTCTATTATCCGTGAAGTCTGAGACAATTTCATGTAGGTTAAATTAAATATTGTTGTCGGGTGTAGGCGGTCGAGGCTGAAGCAAATTTCATTTCGATTTTTTTTTAAATCAGGATGAACATAATAATTTTTATTATTCAGTTATTTTATAGGTAAACATTTAATGGCTAAATTTTATGACCATTATCAGGTCAATAGTTTGCTGTTTAGGCTACTCTTTTTATATCAAATCCATAAGGATGCCACGAAATTAATCTGAATAGAGTCCTATAGGCCTACGGGAAAAAAGTACCAGATTTATGACAGGCTTACGCAAACGCCAAGACTTAATAATTTAGAGGCACGTAGCCTGTGGTAAATACACTTGACCAAATTCCACCTTTCTTTATAAACGAATGATGGGAGCAGTCTGATAGATTTGGGACAGAACTTTTTATTAAACATTATGAAAACAAGATTCTCAACAACATTCCACTTGTATGTTTTCACTTGTTGACACGTTAGGACATGTTCCTTGAATAAATATAGAAATTATATGTACAGATATACATAAACAGCACTGTGCAGAAGTTTTTTTTTTCGCCATCTTGCTTAGATCAAATCGATATTTAGGCTATACCTCAGGAGGAAATACCTAAATTTGGGATTAAATCTAACCAAAAAGTCAAATGAAAACAAAGACAGTTACCCGAGGAAAATGCTGATCACCTAAATGATTACAGTAATTGGCAGATGACTCGCAAGAGTTACGTTTGAGATTGGATCATTTTTTGTTCTTTTGTGTTGTATTTTGCTCAGGTAAAAATCGCCCCACTGATCACAAGGTAAAAGAGGTGGGTGATATCTGAATTGATCGGAGCAGCAATACATAAAAAGTTTCACAATGTAGCCTAATGTAATTGAGAACGAATTCACGAATTTATTTGCATCATCGGATTGTTTTTCGGTGGCATTTTGATCAATCTTGTGTTTTAGTTTCAGCTCTATTCCTGCACAGGTCGCCATCCAACAGGTAGGCTGAGCATCGGATACTTCTGCACAATATTGCACATATATCTAGGCAGCAGAAAACACACGAACCAGGGATTTCTTGTCGACAGAATAATGCGTTGAGTTACTCCAAGACAGTAGGCTAAGCTCTACCATCAGGCAAAGTTTCCTCTTTTCCACAATCAAGCATCCTCCTATCAGATAGAAGACCTTAAGACACGGGACTGCAGAGTAATCCACAGACCCTATAAATTGTTGGCTACAGATATTAAAAAGTAAAAAAAAAAAAAAAAAAAAAAAAAAAAAGAAAATCCATTAACCAAGTTTTTTAATCATCAGGTTGGTGCATAGAGTTTTAGCAGCGAATGCAGTCCTTGTTTATCTATTAAATCAGGGATTCATCCCATCAAATTTACATCCACATTTTTGAGAGTAACAGATCAAAGGTCCTATCAGTATAAAACAAAATGTTTTCCCAATTTGATCTCTTCTTAGTGCAGTATAGGCTTGCCTTTGACATTACACATGTTCAGTAGGAGGAGGATACCATAGACGATTTGCATGCTGTAACATACAAACATTGTATTAAGACATTTTGAATCATCAAGCAACAAAAGCATTTTTAAAAAGTAACACAGTAACTGTTCTCTACACATATGTACAGGTGGAAATAAATAAAGTCTAAAATCTGGCTCAGTTAATCTCTTTTTGTCGTTTTTCTTTTCTTTAAAACAATAGAAAAATTGATTGAAAATAGCAGTAAAGACGCATCCATTTTTGTAATAGCAGATTGTTTTGCGTTTTGTCTGCAGTCCTTGCACCTCTCGGGGATATGGGAGAAAAAATGTGGTTTTTGCATACCCAGGCCTTACTGATGGCAGAGGAGGGAAGGGAGGGAAAGGAGAAGCGTTAAAGGAGGAGAGAACCATGGGCCATGCTTTCCATACATGTGTAAGGATGTCAGGAGATGACTGGAGGGTCGGGGTTACCATACATGTCCTGCATGCAGGGTTGCAAATAGGGATGGGGAAACTAGACTTGCAATATTCAAAGGTCTCTTTCTCTGCATCACAGACCGTCTCTCTGTCAAAACAGTCCATTAAGGGCGCTTTCTGGAGCGAAGAGAGGGGGAGTATTGCTTTTTCTGCTTCTATTTCAGTCCAATCTGATAAAATAAAACAAAATAAAAAAAATCATCATTCATCCCCCAGGTGTAAGACAAAAACATCTCTCTGAATTAAGACAGTCATGTTAATTGTCAGATTGGTTCAGTAAGACTTCAGTTGCAGATCAGGTTTCCTTGTTGTGTTGCATCAGAGAAAAGTCTTTTGATTTGACTAAGTGATCCCATGTGTCCAGATCAGAGGTCTTTGTGTGTAGGCTTGCAGAAGTTCAGCCAAAACATCTTTAAGACTTATCATGCGCACAAGGATTACTTATGTGCGCATCTAATGCTTATTTGTTTACACATGAAGCATTGTTATTAATGTGTGTTTTAATGTACAACGATAGTCTTTTGTCGAGGGAATAACTGTAAACAAAATACAAACGAGAAAAATATAAATAATAGTTAAAAGTGGGTTGGGGATATAATTAAGAGTCTATGCTACAAATCATCAGTCTCTCACATGAAGAACTCAGTGTTGGCCTGTTTCCCGTGGTTGCCAGTGGACGGATCTCTTGAGTTCGCAGGTCCACCGGCATTGTAGGTCCGGCTGGCCAGCTTCTCGTACTTCTCCTTGTAAAGATCCCTCTCCTTGGCGAGGCGAGCCACGTCCTGCTTCAGCTGCTCCACCTGGCTCTGCAGGGTGCACTTCTCGGTCTCCAGCATGTGCCTCTGCTGCACGCGCTTGTAGCGGCAGGACTGCGCGTAGCCCCGGTTCTTCAAGGTGCGTCTCTTCTGCTTCAAGCGGATCACCTCCTCCTTGCTGAAGCCCCGCAGCTGCCGGTTCAGTTCCCGCACCGTCATGCTGACCAGCTGCTCGTCCGAGAAGCGGTCCTCCAGGCGGGCGTGGTGGCCGTGGTGGTGGTGGTGGTGGTGATGGGCCTGGTGGTGGTGGGCCGCTGAGGCCGTGGACAGGTCCTCCCCCACGTACTGCTGCCCGCGGAAGCCCTCGTAGGCCTGGTGATGGTGGTGATGATGGTGTGCGTTACCGATGAGGGCCTCCACGGCGTCCTCCGGGGTCAGGTTGAGCGCCTCGGGGTTGATGTGGTGCTGGTAGCTGGGGATCCAGTACAGGTCCTCCAGCTGGGGCTTGCCCGTGGCGCTCTGATTGTTGTTGCCGTTGCTGTTGTTGCTGCCGCCGCTGACCCCGTTGGCGAGGCTCTGGTTCGGTTGGGCGCCCGGGCTGGGGGCGCAGAAGCTCGGCGAGGAAGGCACGGAGGAGCAGGGTGTGCTGATCGGGGTGGAGGAGAGGGAGCCCGGCGGGAGGCGGTGGCAGTACCGGTCGGCCTCGGGCGGCTCCTTCTTCACCTCAAACTTCATCAGGTCGAAGTCGTTGACGTACTCAATGGCCAGGGGGCTGTTGGGCAGCTCTGCGCTCATGGCGAGGTCGGTGGCCATGTCAGTCCATGCGACGACTCCCGCCCTCACAGCCAAACCGACAGCGGGCAGCCCTCTCGGATACAGATTGCGAAGAGGAATAAAAGGCTGTTTGGTGTATATATAGACACACGCACACGCCCGGTGCGTGGGGCTGCTGCAAGGCCGGTCGAGTGGGTGGAGAAACTTATTAGGGCTGCTAGTCCCTAAAACAACTTCTATATATAGTGGCGTGAATATACGTATGCATGTAAATGAACTTGTACACCTGCCAGTTTGCCTCCGTTTGCTCCTCTTGTTGACAACTTATCCCAGGTCAAATGCACGCTTTAATACCAGGAGCCCCCGGGGCCGGCTGAAACTCGAGCCTGGTGAATTTGGAGACACCGACCTGTCTTGTCCTCGCTTCACCTCTGCGGTCCCCTCGCCTCCCCGTGATTTACTGTCCTTGGGTTGCTTGATCAAGTAGGATGAAAGATTCGCTCGCTTCGTCTCCTCCGCCAGCCGTGCGTTATAAATATTTTCCAAGTAGCTATCCTTCTTCGCTTCCACTGTTTACAACTTGATCATGAAGTCCCAGTGTGCAGGCTGAAGTCACTGCAGCGTTGCACGCACAGCAGCGGATTAAAACTTTCCCACACAGTGAGATCAAGACAGTGTATGACAGTCACAGGACGCCGGGCAGGCGTGCGTAAAGATGTGCCAAAAGTCCCAGTTTTTAAACACGGAATCCAAAATGGAATGGCACGAAAAAAAAAGTTGTCAAAGTTCATATAAATAAGATGACTTGGAAGTTAAATAGATACTTCCTTTAGCTGGAGGGACTGGATAGTATGGTCCCGTGTTGGAGTGGTCAGTCCAGATATTCTTTTCATTCAAGCAGCAGTTTACTTACGGCTTCGGTCCCCAAGGTCCTCTCCCCCCTCACCCGGGGCGCGTTGTTGACTTTACGTGTTGTGTGTATATAATTATGCAAGAGGTGATAAATTCCAGTTGGATTTCTCGCTAATGGGCCAGAAAGGTTGCAGTTTTCTGAAAGCTCTGCGGTGCAACCACGCAGTGTCACTGAGGCGCTGGGTATGGCAATCTGCACTTATAAAGACAGCGTGGCCCCCGACCCTCCCACCTAGAGGTGTGACGGGCCAATGGGAGGAGATGACAGCGGTGGATTTGCATTCTCCTATAGCAGCCTCTCCCTGGGCCAGTCGGGGCCGAGCAGAGTCGGATAGAGCCGAGCAGAGCCGAAGGCGCGCCGGGAGAACAGGTGCAGCATATCCCCCCCTCTAGTGACGGAGCAGATGCAATTGCACGGACGTAAGATGATCGCCCCGTTAGTTTCTCAGAGAAAAAATGTTTACTCGGAAATGGGTAAACTTTTCCTCACGGTTTCAAAACCACGTTATGCAGGTCTACGTTATGTAATAGGGCTGTCCTCATTTACACTATTTTTTGATTTACCTTCAACGGAAACTCGTTACAGTGAGTTTGTAGTCACTACACGTTATTGTACTGTATGCCTTTTTTATTTCCTAACACTATATTTCTATAGGGACTAAAAGTGCGTCTGTGGTAGCCTACTCAATGCTGAGATTTTAGTGACCTTATCATACTTATTTTTTTCATCTTCCACAGTATCATTATAATCATAAAGTGACTTACAGTTTTGCTGTGATATTTGTATAGTATATTCTAAAAAAATATTTTAGGTTTCCTTAAGGGGAACTTCATAATTTAGCCATTCACAATAAAATGTAAGCTAAAATACAAGCTATAGATTGTATTACATATTGCCAAGTTATGTGACCTATCACTTAAATTAAATTGTCACCTGTGACCCCTCAAAAACATGTATCGTGGTTGGTTTTGGAGTCGTGTAGACAATTAAATATAGACCTACTACTATGACAAAGAGGGTACATGCTGTAAACATCTTATAGGCTACAACTTATAGCCTATGGGAGAAAAGCTATATGGCAGGAAAATCAAGAACATTTACACAATAACCTATTTGGCTATAGCCTATCAAAAATGACTTATCTTACTTGGCAAATGGGTTTGCTTTTGAGTTTCAGGGTGGCTCTGACACCTATTGGCCTCCCAAACCACGACTCTATCAATCAGTGATTGATTTAAGGCCACGCGCCCCTCTGCCAAAAAATCAATCCGCATTTCCGTGGGGCTATAAGGCCGCACGATGGGTGCGTGCGGGTTAATTATGATTGGCTATTCCTTGCGGTGGTCTACGGGGTTTTCATTCGCAATTAACCACAAATTGCATCCCGACTCATCTCCGCGGATCGACGTATAATTAAGCCCCGCGCGCTACGTGCGCCTCCATTCTGGACACACACGTCTTTTTCTGGTGAAGCATGCCGGGTAAAGCAAATCAAAGCGGAAGGTTGAGCAGGATGTCGATACCAGTGATAAGCATCTTGGGACCAGGACTTAACGCGGGATGGATACCAGGACTCTGCTGCACCTGACCCATTTAGCCTTTTAAGCAGCGACTGCACTTGGGGCCCCCAGTGTCCCATCAAACGAACAAATGATATCTGTGAGATATGTCGGTGAAATAGTGCCTATCTCCATGAAAAACAGGTGGCAGTAAGTTTAACTTGGTCAGATGTGAACAGCAAAACCTTGCACAGCACTGAGCTTAACTTCCAGTCCGAGCTGTCCATGAAATACGCGCCCTCCCTGGCTCAAATCTGCTGGCGAGGATGAAAAGAAGAGTATGAGATGAGGGGACGGAAATCATATCAAGGTATTTTAAGTTTAGGTGCGCTAAGTCATTAGGAGGGGTTTTTTATCAAATAAGCAGGAGCAGGCCCGCAAACGCCAAGCTAAGCAGTATGCATTGAAATGCCACATTTAAGAAGATCTGCTGTGGTCCATTCATTGTCAGGGAAAGGGGAGTGTCTGTGGCCGAGGGCTTGAGACATAAATTTTTGAAGTCAGGGTTTTCATTGTGCTTTTGCATATTGGGAGTTCGCTGCTGGTGCAGTTCTACCGATTTAAGCAAAATGGACATCAGCAAGGCGGAGATCGACAGCGGGCTTTGAGCCGGGCACAAGGCGAGCTTTGAGCCAAGGTAGCCCCATCCAAACCAAAGCCCCACTGTGGCTCTAGGAGGTGGCTGAAGGTTATCTGAGACCTGGAGGTTTTGTAACTGCCGTTAAGTCACTAATGCCGCTCTGGAGGAATCAGCTTTAATTGTACAGGGATATGACACGCACACATGTGCACACACAGTGAAGTTAACAGCTAGGCTTACCTTGAAAATCAGGAATTTCACCACATGTAGTAGGCCTTGCTTACATCGAAATCATGTTTGTCCATCTGTATGAGAAAGTTCTTTGTTCAAAAAGCAGCATCAAACATGCCAACGCTGAATCTGGACTATAAGGGGTTGGGACTTGGGAAAACTAATGAATTACTCCTCACAGAAAAAAATGTGATCTTTATTGATGGAGGAGGCCATGTGCATATAATTAGTTTGTGCTCATTTAAGAAGAGAATATTGGATACATGCATGTGCCCACAGACAGACACACACACACACATACACACACAAACCAGTTCTTATCAAGTCACACACACACACGCACAGTGAAGAATCACAGTTGACCTTTCTTTTTGTCTCTCCGAGTCTCCATGGACAGATGATTTCTCTCCCTCCGTCTTCTCTCCGTCTCGTGCGCTTTTACTAAAAATTGAAATATTGATCTTAATTAGAGTTTGCCGAGCTCAGCAGCTCGCGTTGAGGGTTTTAGACAAGAGGCAGCAGACATCTGTCTAAGGCACTTACGTCTTCAGCGCAGGAGAGAAGGAACGTGGGTGAGGAGGAAAAAAAAGTGTGGTGAGAAGAGAAGAGTGATAGCTCCCTGTCTCCTACCTTTTCTGAGAAACATGTCTAGCTCTCCATCTCTCTCGCTGCTGTCAATAGATCTCGGAGAGAATCAAGTTGAATAGTTACACACATGCACGCCAACCCACGCCCACACACACACACACCCACACACACCTCTTCCCATCCACTGAATCCTGCCACACTATACTCAACATGGTTTCAGTGGGCAGTATGTGCCAATCATACCAATGTACCAATGTTAAGTTGTGCATGGATGATCATCAACCGATTGATCTCTCTCCTCTATTTGAGATCTGCTGCCTCTGGATACACACAAACAACCATTTATAGGTGTGGAAATACACACACACACACATACAGGCACTCACACACAGAAACACAGAGTTGTCTCTTTCATCTGCTGGGGGTCCTTATCTTGTTAACACGGTGGCAGGTCTGTCAGTGTATGTGTGTGTGTGTGTGTGTGTGTGTGTGTGTGTGTGTGTGTGTACATGTGAGCTCCTAGCTGTGTATTAATGTGTCGTGTTGCTGTGAGCACCGCTGAGTGAACACACTCCCCAGGGTGTCGCACTGCTCGTTTGTCACCGTGACGACGCCTCGGTTAAATAGCGTATTAATGGTCTAAATATCAGGGGCCACACTCACACCCCCACACACACAAACACAGTGTATTAATAGTTTTATTATCGCGGGGTCTATGCTCTGCAAAGTAATGGATGGATTACACAACCCAACATCCTCTCTGTGCCACTCTCCATTGCCACACACACTATTACATTACACACAGATGGAGACGGTGAGAAATCAAGGGAGGGAAATCAAGACAAAGGGAAGACAGGGGAAGAGGGGCGGAGGTGAACAATGTGATAGTTTAAACACCTCTGCCTCAGAGCACAAGGGAAGCAAACACCTACACACACACACACACACACACACACACACACACACACGGCTTGGTGAGGCTGATGTCACTGTGCGCTCATGTGTCTCGACTCCAGGACTAAAACCAAGGGGCACTGCTGGTCCTGTCACCACCTTACAGACGAAAGAGGAAAGAGTCCGTCTCTAGGGACTCCAACACGCACGCATACGACGATACACCGCACCAAAACAGGAACACACTCATAGCCTATAAACACTCTAGCACCACTGAACCCGTCCCCTTTACTCGTCTGAAGGGCCAAAAAGAGTCTGTGAAATAACACGTGCACGGTAACAGTTAACATTTTATTTGCCTTATTAAAATTTACAAAACATGTACTGATAAAAGCTGCATTGTAAACATCCAAGCAGATATGTAAAACAGCTTTATAGGCATAGAAGAGATACCTTCAGGCCCTGAGTTAAATAATTCAGAGGGAAGGGACAGAGATGTCTGTCAGGATGAACTCAGCACTCAGAAATGAGAGATCGATCTCTCTGGTGCTCCAGAAGTGTCCAGGTGCCTCTGGTACCTCGAGCTTTTTAGCCTTCGGTGTTGGACTTTGTAGTTCTAAAGCCGTGGCTTGATCTGCAGTTTTTTCTCTGTAGAGGACACACAGGAAAAGCAATAGATTAAAATGAAAGAGAAGCATGGTGGCAGACATAAAAGGACAGAAATAGCGAGGCAGCTAGCAGGGCTGTTTTAACATGACAAGGTGTGTGTGTGTGTGTGTGTGTGTGTGTGTGAGGGCGTTCGCTCATGTGTAACTGACTCTGATCTATGTTGAAACATTTGAATCTGGATCCCTGTCCTGTTGAAATGCTGAGTGATGGCATCTCAGCTGATGAGTAAATGAGGAAGTGAATGGGACAACAGGGATGGATGGAAGTGTGTGAGTGAGTGTGTGTGTGTGTGTGTTTGTGAGGTCGCACTCTGGCAGTGATACATTGCGTCTGAGCTAATTTATGCAAAGTGAAGAGGAGCTTGTTTGGCTGTGTTCCACCCTTAATGAGGCACTGGGGTGTGGAGTGTGTTAGGGGGAACCAAGCTATCATTAGTAATACTTAAGTGCACAAAGCAACTGGACAAAGTGGGTGAAGGGATTAGGGAATGACCACTGGTTCGGTGTGTGTTTGTGTGTGTGTGTGTGTGTGTGTGTGTGTGTGTGTGTGTGTGTGTGTGCGTGCGTGCGTGCGTGTATGTGTGTGTGTGTAGGGGCATACATGTGTATGTTTGTGGATGTGTTGCCCAGGTGATGGCGGTTGCTGCTGGGCATCAAAGTGAAGAGTGGGTTTGTGGAAGCTAGCTACACATGTATACACACAGCCTTCCATACATACTCACATATACTGTACATACAATATGCGTGCGCACACACACACACACACACACACACACACACACACACACACACACAAACACAGACACTAAAAACATACACACACAAACACATAGACTAAAAACATATACACACACAAATGCATAGACAAAAAACATACAAAAGCACACACAGAACATCAAAGATACAAACAAACACATCTACTGCCTCAGACGCATTAGGAATTTGGGCTGTGTGTCTGTGTGTGTGTGTGTTGGGGAAGGAGGGGAGGTGGAGGTTGGGGCAAGATGACTCAGGTCAGGTCAAAGGTCCTGCTTGTTTCCAAGCAGGCGAGACTAAATATAAAACCTAATGAAGGAGGGATTACAAAAGCATGAGAATGAAAATAAAGAGTGAGAAGCAAACTTATAGTGAGCTGTGTTTCTGTAGATGGTGCAAGGTATCAGCTGTGTACAGTTACAGCAACTGAGCAGTTATCAACACTAAATTACAAATTGATTTCTTTTTGACTGTTAATCACTATATAATGTCTTGTTTAAAACAAGGCAATATTAGTTGAAACAGGAATGTAAAATGACATGAAAAAGAAAAATGAAAGAAAAGGGTTCAAATCAGAACGTTGTTAGGTGACACGGTGTATGGTAAGGTAGGTTGAAGGTGGGTGTTGCAGTGTAAGGGATTAAATGTTGTGTCGCAGTGCCAGGCAGCATAAGTGTGTGTGTGTGTGCATGTGTGTGTGTGTCCAGCAGGCAGGGGCAGGTGGGCAGTCGGGCCCGATGGGAGGGGGAGGAGGAAGGCAGCCACTTGCCTAATCCTTTATCTGTCAAGTCTGTCAACAGAAAGCTCAGCTGTGCCTTCCTCTAGCCCAAAACCTAAATATTATTACCTCTGTCCCCTAAGCATTATTGCACCTCCTCTAAGCATTATCACAAATGCTCTACAACCCAGCTCCAATCATCATTACCTGCCCCCAGCTCAGACACCTATATAAAAATCCTCAATCCCCCTCTCTTGAACTGAGGAATTATCCCATGGCATTCACCACCTTCAAAAAGCATGGTCCCCTCCCCTAAACCTGTCTTGTAAATATGTGTTTGATAGTCAGCAATTCTACACCAAGTAAAGCATAATTAGGCCTCTGAAGTGAGGAAATATACCTCAAAAGCTAATTTAGATATCTCACCTTCAGCAGGATGGTCTCAGATTGGTTCTCACCCTGCATTCTTTGTCTGTTGGCCATTGGTCTTTTTAGGTCTTTTCATGTCACAGTTGTTTTGTGTATGCTGGTGGCTGCCCTCTGGTTTGTTGGGCCATGTATTATCTAGGCTAGACCGTTCATGGGAGTTGTTACCTTTAACCTGCGAGGTCTCGGCTGGCAGCGTGTCTGGAGCCTCTGCCTCCTCCGGGGAGCTGGAGAGGGAGATGAAGGACGGCAGCTTCAGAGGACCCGAGGTAGGTGTCCCCGGATCTGCCTGAGAGCCCTGAGCCTGCTCTGGTGGCATGATGACAGACAGGCGGGGCCTAGGAGAAGGACATGAACAGGAGCAGCCATGACTAAACATGAATGACGTTTTATCAGTGAAACTAGATATGTGGCATTCATCACATGCCACATCCAACTGTGTATACTCTCATTAATATATAACTGTAAATTAGTTTCTGTAAATTCAGTTTTTTTTAAGTGATTGTTGCTATGACAAAAAGTAGCCTGAACTATCAGATTCATGGTTTCCTTCTGTTCAAGAATCAAAGAGTTTTTGGGGCTCAATTTCCTGCAAAATAGAAGAAAACACTTCCAGTAGACTGGTAGGTTACACATCATAAGCAGCAGAACATGTGAAATATGCAGACAGAGAGCAGCTCACAGGAGCTATAAAATGCTGTGCTTGTGTTTTGTATCACAATTTATTTAACAGTGACATTCAAACAAAAAAAATCCAACAAGGGTTATCATAAAAAATATCTCTGTACAGCTTGTATGCTGCTGCATTACATGATCTTCTGCTCTGACCTCTTGGTGGAGTCCTTGGTGCGGCCTCTCTTGGCTGGGTTGGGGGAGGTGGAGGTGGAGGGGGTGGGGGCGCTTCGTTTGGCTCTTTGGCGGTGCTGCAGCTTACATCGGGCACCCTGGGGGCAGGAGCCGGTCCTGGAGAACTCTGGACACACCAGCGTGTGTTTCTTCTTACACTGGTAGTTAGAGAGAATAAAAACACACCCAGAGGTTTATAGCATGCATGAAGAAATTATGCAAATCTGATAACAGGATTGAGGATTTGTGGACACAAAGTATGCACAAAGCTTTAAAAGGTCTGACAATCACCATGTAAGCAACAAAAATCAACTAAGAGTTTCAAAAAGGGCAAATAGTCAGTGCCCCAATTGCAGGTGCATTCATTGGTCAAGAAACTGCAAAACTATTTAATGTGACACGGGGAGCAGTCTTTTTTTTTCTTCTGGGATTTTTGCCTTTTGTTTATTGGATAGTTCAAAGTGGAGAGACACAGGAAAGACTGGGAGAGAGGGGGTATGACATGCGACAAAGGCTAGGCTGGATTCGAACCCAGGACGTCACAGTTACATGGTACGTGCCTCAGATCACTGAGCCACCAGGACGCCCCAGAGGGAACAGTCTTGAAACTCATTTCAACATGAAGCTCAGGGATAGATACGCTTAACATGATAGCTGCTAAATACCATAAAACTAAGCTTTCAAAAATGATCACAGAATGGAATCAACGCTTCTGTGACAGTTTCAACAAAAATGCACGTAAGGAGCACAAAACCTGGACCCATGAGCAATGGAAAAATGTGTCTGATGATTCGTCTTTCACTCTTTCCTACATCCAGCTGGGTTTGTTTGGAGAAAGCAGAAGGATGCGGTCAATCCACAATGCCTATTGCCAGCTGTTTAATATGGTGGTGGTGGATCTGTAATGTATGGGGCAACCATCTTGTTATATTAGGTCTGTCAATTGTTCTGCATGGTTGCATAAAGGTTGAGGCCATTTTACAGGACCAGGTGCATCCCATGGATTAAACATTGTTATCTCATGATGTTCCCATATTCCAAGACGATAATGCCCCCATACACACAGCTGAACAAATTCATGAGTCAAACAACTTTCACAGCCTCTCCAATATCCAGACATCATTGAACCTTTATGGAAATTTCTGGAGCGCAGAGATATGTCACTGAAGTTAAGGACTGAAGTTCAGTGAAGGACTGAAGTTGTTCAGAAGGCAAAGGGCGACCCTACTCCTTATTAGGTACTTGATATTCATATATTGTTAGTTTCTGTTATTTTGTCCACTCCTTGTATGTTACTACTTCAAATCTGCATGTTTTTCTTTAACCTCCAATGTGTCAGTTGAGCAAGTGGGTCATTGTGAGAGTCATTCTGGCAGCATTGTGCATGAGAGAGTGAGGATTCAGATGCGTGTTTGCAAGTGAGAGTGTGTATGACAGTGTAATATGGGCGTAAATTGGTAGCTTCATTCTCCACGAGATCCGATCCCTCCCACCTGTCAGAAAAGCTAATTATATTCACTCTGGGGTGCGGGGTGTGAGGAGTGTGTGCGCGCGCGAGAGAGAGGGAGAGTGTGTGCATGTGTGTGGAGGGGTGAGGAGCGCGGGACCGGGAAGCAGATTGGTCCAGAAATAGAGTGTGGATTGGGGGATGTGTGTGTGTGTGTCTGTGTGTGTGTGTGTGTCTCGGGTGGGGAGAGGGGGATCTTGAGATCGAGTTTCCAGGAACAGCGTGGACTCTTGGTCAACTTGCGCTGCAGCCAAACAGCCTTGACTCTGGCAGGGTGAGTGAGCCCAGATGAGGCACATTTCCCCTACACACCTTGTCCGTGTCTGTCTGTGCCTTTAGAGCCCCTCTCACTGCTCTCACACCCATGTTCCTGCTCACTGGAGGCCAGCGCTCCCCGGGATCAGCTCGCTGTCAAATGTTTCTCCGGATCACCTTATAGGACTGCCATTTTAAGTCATAACAAAACAGTGGCACAGGGCCGCCACTGGTGTTGATGATGTACATTATTTTATATTTGGTGTATGACATCAATACTGACCCCACCCCCATCAGCTCCCACCCAACCAGCCTGTCTCTCACTGGTCCCACCAGCAGACATTGTCATTGGTCATTGAAAATATACAATATATAGAGTTTTGGTTTTGGTAATTCTAGTGTGCACAGCAGCTACCGATTATGGCGCACACACACCTGCAAACACACAAACATACATGTATACACTTCCAGTCAAAAGTTTGGACACACATGATTGAATGTACTATGTTTTTCTTTAGCTTTGATCTATAGGTTTATGCTTAAATGCTTGACATTTGTTTAAATATAAATAGTGAATTTGATGCCTATGTATGACTTTCTTTCCAAAGCCTTTGTCTTTCCATCAAGGCAAAGGGCGGTTACTTTAAAGAATCTAAAATATAAGATAGTTTTGATTTGTTTAACACTTTTTTGGTCACTGCATAATTCCATTTGTGTTATTTCATTGTCTAGATGTATTTACTATTATTCTAAAATGTGGAAAGTAGTAAAAATTAAGAAAAATGTGGTGTGTTCAAACACAACAAAAATAGTGTACGCACACCACACACAGATCATGTGCAAATCAATACTGTTCACCACTGTGTAGCATGAAGTATTAACAATGCTCATCTAAGAGACCACATGAATGTGGTGAATTAGCAATCTAAACAAGGGCTATTACCCACAGGTTTCACAGAGCGCTCATCGTGAGATGAGTGCGACAGGACAACAGGAGTTAACACTGCTGAAGCACTTTACCAATGTGAGAAAGTCAAAGTGAAGGAGAAATTGACTGTAAAAGCAAAGTCCACTACAGCCCAGCTCCCCGCAGTCCCATACATCCTCATTTTCATAAAAAGTCTCAAGACAGAGAGAGAGAGAGAGAAAGAGCATTGGGAAATGGGAGGAAAAAGCAAAAGTGGACAGAACATCTTTATTCCACACCAAGTTAACAATTTTCCACTTGATTTAAGGAATGCTGGGATGTCTCTGGGGCCTATTAGAGAGCTCTCTGCTGGGCCAAAACCAGGAGGAGTCAGCACATTTACCATGAGACGGAGAGGAAGCAAAAGAGAGAGAGAGCAAGAAAGAGCAAGCGAGAGAGAGAAGGGGGTATAAAAAGACAGTATAAAAAAGAGGGACATCCATAGGCATTTACATTTTGGGCATTTAGCTGACACTCTTATCTAGAGCAACTTACACTGAGTAGAATAGAGCAATAAAATAAACCCAGATTGCTAGAATATTAACATTACAAGAAGGCAATATTAAAGGATAATTCCAGTTATTTTGAGTTGATTGTGTTCAAAATTTCATCACTTACTTCATTGTAGAGCTTTGTGTCGGGCCAAAGCAAGCTCCAACAGTTGAACCCAAAAAGCGATTAAAACACGTCCTTTCAACACAACAATAGGCACACTGCAATGAGACCTTCCTACATCCAATTTCTGATTATCCATTGCCTGAAACTTGCATATACTGTGGTATTAGATATGTTTTTTTAACTAGCGTGAGACACTTGGGAAGTGGAAAGTTCAGCATATGTATGCATATACGTATACGTATATCTATATATCTATATCTATATATATACTATATACAGTATATACAGTATAACACCATACTAATACTGGGTAGGTATCAGCTTTCAGCTCAATGTCAACCGGCTACCAAAGTGACATCCGCCTCAAGGTTCGACGTGTTGCCTTCTGAGATGCTTTTCTGCTCACCACAGTTGTAAAGAGGTTATCTGGTTGGAGCTGACAGAAAGGCTTCAGTAACTCAGTCTGGTCATTCTCCTCTGACCTCTCTCATCAACAAGGTGTTTCTGTCCGCAGAACCGCCGCTGACTGGATGTTTTTTGTTTTTCGTACCATTCGGTGTAAACTCTAGAGACTGTTGTACGTGAAAATCCCAGGAGATCAGCAGTTTCAGAACTGAAACCAGCTCGTCTGGCACCAACAACCATACCACGGTCAAAGTCACTGAGATCACATTTTTTCCCCATTCTGATGTTTGATGTGAACATTAACTGAAGCTGCTGACCTGTAGCTGCAGGATCTTATGCATTGCACTGCTGCCACATGATTGGATGATTGCATGAATAAGCAGGTGTACAGGTGTTCCTAATAAAGTGCTCGGTGAGTGTATATATATATATATATATATATATATAAATACATACACATATATACACACACACACACACACACACACATATATATATATATATTAAGGCTGGGCGATATGGACCAAAAATCATATCTTGGTATTTTTAGGCTGAATGGCGATACACAATATATATCTCGGTATTTTCTACGAAGTAGGCTAAATGTTCAGTTGTAAGTCAAAGCCACATGTGAGATGTCACAAGCACTTTCATTAAAACAAGACTGTGATCAAAATAAAATGCAAAGACAGGGTTTCCTTCCCTGTTTTAGAACAGTCTGGTAAGTTCAGAAAATGACATCACTTTATTGTAATGCAGCCTTTAAAACCAGGAAAAGGCAACACTTATGCCATATCACGATATTACGATATCCAAAATCTAAGACGATATCTAGTCTCATATCACGATATCGATATAATATTGATATATCGCCCAGCCCTAATATATATATATATATATATAGATAGATATAGAGATAGAGATAGATATAGCTGAAAGCCCGTTCGTCTGCTTCTTACAATATGACCTGCATGTAGCAGAAATCCAGCAGACGTGGAATTACAGTGTGTGTGTTACTGTGTTGAAAGGACATGTTTTAATCGCTTTTTGGGTTCAGCTGTTGGAGATTGTGTTTGCCCTGTGGGTGTGTATTGGAGAGCAGCACTCCCAACGGACTGGAGGAACAAAAAGCTCTACAGTGAAGTAAGGAAGTGACAAATTTTTGATGATGGCAAAAACTAGGAAAATAAGACCCAGGTTGAAAATAACCAGAATTGTCCTTTAAGGAGTGCAAGGTTCACAGTGACAGTTCCTTAACATTAGATGTAACAAATAGTGTCCCTACATTTTGCATGCATGATAGAGAACTGCAAGGTAAAGAAATAAAAAACAAGGGCAAAAGGTACAAATGTTTTTTTTTTTTTTTTTTAGACAATTTAGATCTTAGACTAAGAGTGGAAAGGACAAAGAGAGGAGCCAGATTTGAGGTAATGAGAGATAAGCGCAAAAGAAGAGATAAAATAAGCAAAAAAACAGATAAGAATGAATGCTATGGAGCGCAGAAAGGAGAGGGGCGATTAGAATGGTACAGAGAGCCTGTGAGGTGGAGAGCGACTGTGAGACAAAGCCAGGATGGTAGCAAGTCTGAGAGGAGGAGGAGAAGGAGGAGGTGGAGGAGGAGGATGGAGACGAGGAGCGGACTTAACCCCTGAGCTGCTGGAGTGTCTGCCTGCCTGGTCCATAGTGCCATCCTCAGCACTTTTCCCATCTATAATTACTGCCTGCTATCCATCATGGAGCCGCCAGACCCTCACAGCGCAGCGCTCCATAAACACACACATACATGCACACACACACAAACACACACCCAAACACACACACACACAAACACACACACACAGGGGAAAATCACAGACCTAAGCACTTCAGCTAATAGAATAAATATTAATATCCCTTTTGTTTTCTATATCCTCATTTCCCCATGCACTATTTAAATGAGGTCTGACAGTGTGAAAAAGCATCTGTTTCACACTCACTCAAAAACAACCACTGAGAGGAGGAGAGGGATAGAGAGGGGGAGACAAAGGGAGGGAAAGAGAGGTGGGGGGGCACAGGAGGTGCAGGGGAGAGGAGGGGAGGGGCGGAGTGAGAAAGTGGGTCTGTTTGAGGTGGATGTGGGGACAGTGTGGGGGCCTTGCATGTCTAGGGTCATGTGTAGCTGCTCTCCGTTACCCATCAGGTCCTCAATGTGTCACTCAGTCACTAGAGTAATGCCACTATGGAGCACAACCCCCAGCAGCTGTTCCTGCCTGTGTGTGTATGTGTGTGTGTGTGTGTGTGTGTGTATAGTTGGTTACCAAACCACTTGTTTACCTGAGCCTCAATTAAACTCCAATGGAGCTAAATCTTAACATAATTTCAACATAATTTCATGTTCAAATGATGAACACCACTCACATCCAACACTCATTTTAATGAGAGAACATTACAATCAAGTAATTGCATCAATGGGATGGCAAAAAATATAGTGAAGCCAAACTTATCTTGGGCATAGCCAATATTGGATATAGTAAGTAATATATGTACAATATATGCATTCAATTAATTGGGTGCAACTGGAATTTCCCAGTCAATGTGGACCATCAAAAGCATTTGAACTGCAAATTAGGCGCATGGTACCAATAGACTTTTTTTTAAGTCTGGACATGATACACGTGCCTACCAAATTTCGTACGTCTAGGGGAAACGTACGGCGAGGGATCGTTTGTAGGGGGCGCTATCTAGCCATTTTGCCACACCCATGCGCGAGACCCTTAAAATATATAATTTGCACGCGTGTGCAAAGTTGCGCAACTTTTCGAGCACGTTTAGGCCCTCAAAAGTGCGATTTTTTTGTCCAAGTAAGAAGAAAAATAATAATAATTCCTTCAGTTTCAATAGGGCTTCGCACGAGGTCGTGCTCGGGCCCTAATTAGCTTTGGCTTTACTGTGGGCTTATGTCAAAGTTTTTAACATTTCAATCTTTTCACTAACCCTCAAACCTGAGGGGGTTGGATAAAAGGGGCTTCATCAATACAGTCATAAAGAGGCTCTGATACACGCTGGGAGCTCTGGAGCAATGCCTCCGATTGCGTGTGTATGGTGTGTTGGTGTGGGTGCTTGTGTGTGTGTGTGCGTGCGTGTGAGTGTGCGTTATACCTTCTCTCCCTGAGGGCAGTAGCCCTTGATGAAGTCTTGACACACGTCAGCCTTGCGGGACACATAGACATGACTGTAGGGACAGCTACTGTTGTTACAGATTCCCTTCAGGAAGTAGGAGCACACTGGCATCTAGAGAAGGAGAGAGACAGAGAGAGAGAGAGAGAGAGAGAGAGAGAGAGACAGAGAGGCAGACGGAGACGGACAGGGAGCGATAAAGAAGGAAAGAGAGACGGACAGAAATGGAAGGAGATAAAACACGGGCAGAGAGAGCAGGAGTGACGAAAGGGTGAGATTATATGAGTTTGTAAACAGACAAGCGGTTTTACAAACCACACGCCAATGGGCACACATGAGCCAACGTGTACAATAATTCAGATGTGTCCCGTCTGCCAAACAATCTGTCACACACTGAGCAGCTAAATGACCTTAATTGCAGTTGACAGCACTAGAGTGAGAGTGAATGTGTGTCTGACAGCATGTGTGCAAGCGTGTGTTTGTGTGTGTGTGTGTGGAGAGATCTACTGTTTGGCGTGTGGGTAAGCTTAGTGGAGGCCGGTCTAAATATACCTCTGAGGGGTTCAGTTCAGAGGGAGAGGTGGAGAGAGAGGGCCATGGGAGGAGGGGAGGAAATGTGAGAAGGAGTCCATCTAGTTGGGATGGGATCAGTTCTACCTAATTAACTGCTACAGAAATATTTATCCAGGCTGCAGCTTGTCCAGCTATCATGATGTGTTTATGTGCTGGATGTGTGCATGGTCGCTAGGACTTGGGCCAGTGGCGGGGGGCGGGGGGGTCCCAGGGGGCAATGCTGGGGGTGTAGGGTGCGGATCTCTGGTTTCGAGTTATTTGTGGGGGGGTGGGGTGGGGGTGTGCAGGATTTGGACTCGCCTATCCACACTAGTGCCCCGGATCAGGTTCAGATAGCTGGGTGCATAACCCCGCACCCCCCTGCCCCCTCCATTTCTCCCCAAGACCCCCATCCAGTTCTGTTTAAGGGGTCCACGTGAAAGGGGAGCAGACTTTTAAGTAGTATCCTGTGGGGGGAGAGCCAGGGAGTGAGGCAGGGAGGGAGGGGGGAGCTGGGGAGGGCAGGTGGGGCTCTTGGAGAGGTGGCATTACAAACAGACAGCTGGGCTCTCAGCACTTAGGGGCCGCAGCATGACAACCGACACAGGTGCAGGGCATTGTGTGTGTGTGTGTGTGAGTGCTGGAGGGAGAGGCTAGGCACCTGTTCTGGGGTTGTTTGTCTCAAGGAAAAAAAAAGAAAAAAAAAACAGCTTTCCCTGTTGAGTGTCTGCACTTTCCCCTATACGGGCAAGACTATTTCCTCTCTCGCAGACACACACACACAGATCAGCTGGAGCCTTGGGTTGTACAAACACAGCTAATAGGGCAATATGACAAAGACAAAACAACAAATTTTCAAAACAAGAAAATTATCTCGGAACTTCAAATTTAGAGGTGGATGCACGACTCCTTCCCTGGAACACCGAAAGAAGTAGGTAAAATAACCACGGGTTTGCAATGTGTGGAAGCAATCACGCCAATATATGTTGAGGCATTGGTTTGCTGGGGTTGAGAGGATTTGCTGTTGCTCTCTCGGGCCTAATAAGGTGTGTATCCACAGGTGTGAGGTGAACATAGTGTTCCTCTTTGCAGTATGTGAAAACCAGGACAAGGTACGTTCCAACCACAACACCCCATCAATCCACCTTAAGTGTCTCACTCACCCCCCCCCCCGACATCCTCATCTGCTCCCTTACCACCCAAGCCTGAACCCCAATCCCCCAAATCAGGTCATGTCTTCTGCACTGCTTTCAGTGTCACGGAAACAGGACCAGTGCCAGGAACATGAACACGATCCACGATGACTGTACCCAACAGTGTGTCATCATATACCTACATACCCAACCCTGGCCCCTACAATGTTCTGAGAAAACCCATAAAACACTATGTTGTCTGACATATACAAGTGAGTGTGTGTGTGTGCGTGTTTTTAGTGTTACCTTTTCCTTGGCCACCTTATGTGAGAATGGGCAGGTCCCGTCCGCCCGCTTGCAAGTCCCTCGCAGAAACCTGCAGGAATCGATGGAAAGAATCATCACAAGGTAGCAGCTATTTATGTGTACATGGCTTTGAGTATAGTGGAGATGGAGGGTTGTCTGTCTTTACTGAGGGTCACATGTCAGAACACCCAACCACCATGTCCCCCTCCCACACCCCATCCCCAGGACACACAATCAAGTATGCACATCTCTGACAAATCAGGTAATTTGTATAATCCCTGGAGCAGTCCTGCTTAGTCAAATCTCTAGGTGTATATCAAATCCAAAAATGCCAAAAGTTGTATGCCAATATATGTGGAGAACCATCTTCCCAAGTGGTATTGGAGAGAACAAAGTTCTCTAGAATGAGTACAGAGAGGTCTCTTAACAGTTTGGGATGGGCAATATGTTTGACATCGCACACACAATCAATTAAGATGCACAGCTGTTAATTTTCCCATCTGTTCCAACCAGCTCTGCACCATAGACTTGGACTGTTGCACTGTTTGGAAATGATGTGTCATTCTCCCAATGAATCATGCACCGTCCGATGCGTCCTTGTTTGCCAAGTAAACTTTTATCTGTCCTCTGTCCTTGCGTTGTTTTGGAATTATACTTCAGCTGTTAGATATTACATCAAATGCGTCATGGAGGATGCAAGAGCGCATATTGAGAAAGATCCTGTGACTTTTACTCCCACCATGGATTCTCTCACCACAGGGCCACCCTGCCAGGACCACCCATTATCCTGAGTCTACAGGCATGGAAAACGGGATGTGTTAGTGTGTGCGTGTTACCTGGTGCAGACAGCCACTTTGTCCGGGTCATGGATGTAGGGACAGCTGCTGCCACGGTTACACTTGCCGAAGCGGTTATAGTACATGCAGTACTGCCTCGGCTGCTTCTTCTGACGAGCGTGTCTGATGATGGCAAGACTCCGCTGGACTGCGCGACTTGGTGGCAGAAAACACAAAACACATACTCACACAGGAATCTACGAACAAATGAACAGCTTGTGGTCCTGAATAGCTCAATTCACAAAGCACTAACACTGCCAGGATTAGGGGTCCGACTGTCTCCCGGGGCCTCCCATGCTAAAAATGCCTGCACTCCTGGCACTATGAGGAGCTTTGAACCAGAGCCTACCTGGCCACATGACGGGTGTTGGAGGGCCGGCTCAAAGGAGGCGTTGAGGGGGAGACGTGCTGAGGACTGAACCACCTTCCTAATTGTGGAGAAAGGGGAGCACATAGAAACACCATAGGTACAATTAAAAGGGAGTCTATGTAAGATTTTCATTTTAATCCACCTTACAATCTTCAGTAGGAGGCAGGTTTTGTCTTTGTTTTGATTTAGATTAGTTATTCATCTTGCACCTACAGGGGGTGTTATTTTACATAAATCTTACATAGTATACCTTTAACTATTCACAGCAAATGAACTAGAATTCAAGCAGTGAGTGTGCGCCCAGCCGAACGCTGTAACAACTTGATATCTGTCTAGTTATTTATACTGTGATGGTTTGACACATTTGTGCTGAAGCCAAACGTGACATCCAGCACTGTCTGAGAACATCATAAACACTATGTACCCGACGCGCTCGCCAAACACAGGAAGAAAACGAGAGGGAGGGGGCTGCTGGAGGCCAGGAGAGGAGTGGAGAAGAGGAGAGGAAAGGAGAGGAGAGGAGAGGAGAGGAGAGGAGAGGAAAGAGGGGTGGGGTTAAGATGGTAGATGATCTTATTCGGGCCTCTAATTTTGGAACATTTTTGGCTGTAAGGCATACACTCCTCATCAAGTGTGCGCTCTGGTGTGATTTAAGTAGAGCAGGATTACAGGCTAGTGGCACCAGACCAAGAACAAATGTGAAGAGGAATCCAAGCTTGCTGGGAAGATGTGAAATCACAACTCCTGTTGGAGGACACCTGAAGCGGTTTTTGGAGCATGCTGGAATGCGTGTATGTGTACTAGAATGCTGGTCACGAGTTTAACAGAACGGAGCTCTTCAATTTCACCCACAGGTTGAAGAGGAGAGAGAGAGAGAGAGAGAGAGAGAGAGAGAGAGAGAGAGAGAGAGAGAGAGAGAGAGAGAGAGAGAGAGAGAGAGAGAGAGAGAGAGAGAGAGAGAGAGAAAGAGAGAGAGAAAGAGAGAGAGAGGGGAGGCATGAAGGAGAGAGGTAGAGGCAGATCCAGGCTTTAATCTGCGTCGTCCAGTTCTGCAGGCCCTCCCCCTTGGTGCTCTGACAGATGACAACTTTATTATTTCAGATGGCAAATCCAGCCGGCTCCCCCAGTCTATTACAGTGCTTTTGGACAGGGCTACAGCCACAAACATGAATAAACACTGCTGTATCACCTCGTAGTTCACACTTACTCATTGACACTTCACTCCTTTATACCTGTGCACTATCAAACTTTTTACCAAATAGTAAGAATGACCTTTATTTTTATAGTGCTTTTCAAAACAGAGTTTACAAAGCTGCTTTAAAGATAAAAGAGCAGCAAACTAAAGGAAAGGAGAATAAAAATAAGCAGAAGATAAAACAATTCGGAGCATCAATAAATAAATTAATAAAATACATGAATGAATATAAATAAAACATGACAAAAGAGGTTAATCATGTCTGTTCTTTATTGATCAGCATCTAATTAAAGTGAAGGAAGTAAAATTTGTATTGTGAATTTTGTTTTCATTTTCAATTGCAAGTCTTCATACCTTTACTGTGAATTTTCACAGTCCTGCAATCCTCTTCACATATTCAGAAAGCATCGCCACAGATGAGCCAGGGGACTAGAATCTGTACTGTTTTTGATGACCAATACAATAACGGCCAGCGTACCTGTTCGGTTGATTGACGTGCTGGCTGCCACAGTGCGGGAGAGCTTATTGGCTGACACCCTGTACCAGGAACCACCAATCCAGCGCATGCCCCTCCCTCTCCAATGCTGGGATGGCAGGTGTCTGTCCTGGGGAGCCCTCAGACGGCTCTGGAGCAAACTCCTGAGGGAGGGAGGGAGAGAGAGAGAGAAGGAGAGAGGGAGTGAGAGAGAGACAGCGAGAGAGAGGTGAGGGCCAAATAGATGATAGATCATCACTATATATTCACTGAATACAGATAACATTAATGTTAAAGCAGGAAGAATACACTTATGCTTAGTTCACAAACTGGGGTAAAATTGTCGGTGTTCCTCTGAATGTGACTGCCGTGCTCTGAGTTGAAAGGATATTAGTCTTTAAAATCTGCTCATTTCTTCCTCAGCACCACCCCTCCTTTGCCTGTCCTCTGTCCAACTCTTCCACTATATCTCCTCTCCTCTCCTCACTTTATGTTTCCCATCTTCCAGACCACCCCCCCCCTCCTCTCCTCTCTCTCTCCCTCCCATGTCACAGCACTCTGTTAAATTGCTCCTCTAATGGAAAGGACGGCAGTGTGGAAATGGAGAGAATTGAAAAGAGGAGAGGAGGAAATCAATGAGATAATAGGCAGGGCAGGGGGCCAGAGCAGGAGGTTGGCCCCAACACTGGAGCGTAGAGACCATGGACACACACATACTGACACACACACACACACACACAATGTATCACAACACGCTACTGCTGCAGCACACACAAACATAGGCCTCTACACACATATGCTCACAAAACAACATCCAGAAGTCACTCACTTGGCTACAGTATGTGTGCGGGAGGGAGCGTGGGTGCTGTAAGTGTGTGTCTACAGTTTGTATGGGATGTTGGGAGGTGGGGGTTGGTGAGGGTGGGGGGGGTACAGGGGTTATGGCGATAAATTGCGCTGTCCTGTCACTTCTATTTGGGGCGGATTGGGGCTGGTGTGCAGGGCGCCGCTGGAGGTAATTTGCTGCCGTATTTCAGATGGGCTGGAAATGGGTTTAGAGCGAGAGTTCATGCCTCCCATTATAGAGAAAAGAGAGGGTTACCCCAAACACACACCGCACACCCGCGCGCGCAAAACAACTGACACACACACTTACATGCGGCAGTGGAGAGGTTGTGCAGTGCTGAAAACAAGAAAAAAAACAGAGCAAATATCACCCATCAGTGGCTATCACATACACGGTCCTCCTGACTGCGTGCCATAACTCAACAGCAGAGACAGTCAGTTTCACAGATACAAGATCAGTGGCTGCCCTACATAGGGCAACTGCAGCCAGGGGAGCCGTAATGGAGGCTAATGTTGGAGCGCTCACTGCCACCCAGGGAGGCTTAAACAGGGACCAGGCGGCCTGGGGAGCCACAATGGAGGTTAATGGGGATATGACATGAACAGTTAACACAGACAGCAGTTAACCCTGACACAGGGCCACAGTCAGGGGGGTGACTGACGGTGTAGCAGTGGGAGAGGCAGGATCTTACGATCTTAACCTGTAGGAATAAGCACAGGTTGGGTATAAGCCTGTACATGTCAGTGTTTGGTAGGTGCATGTGTGAGGTTGTGAGCCTAATTTGTGCTCTGAGTTCTAAGCCTTCTAAGTAGTGTGTGCTCGCGTACGCGCGTGCACACACTGAAATGATTGCGCTAATGTGAGACACAGAGCTGTGTGAATGAGTTTCACCCACAGGCGCAACACCATTAGCGAACAACAGTCTCTGTGGGAGCAGATTACCTATGTAACACCATCGAGGTAATCTGCCCACTAATGAGAGAGGAGGAGAAGCAGGAAGAAGAGGAGAAAGCAATAGAGCATCTGAGGATCAAACCATGCACAAATCAGAGAGCAATAACATCATCTAGAGGGGAGATGGGAGAGCAGGTTTCCTCTATCCCCACTCTCACTTTGACCTGTTCCCCATGACGCCCTTGACCTCCAGGAGGATATCTGTTATCAGAGAGCCTCCAGGCCTGTTCACCACACAAATCCTCCACTGCTGGACAGCCAGCTTCTTTCAGGGGGGAGCCCTTTCACTGTTGCACGTTGCACAGATATACCTTAAAGCTGCCTTCCCCTCTTCCACGAGGCCTGGAGCACACGTCCACATACATATCATCCCAATCGCCATAGTGATTATTTGGACAAACGAAGGGCAGTGCATTTGGGGATCTGAGATTTAGAGTGAGGTAATGCGTCTGTGTGCACATGTAGGTGTGTTGTAAAATAAGAGAGAGAGAAAGAGAATGACTAGAGGTTAGAGTAAGAGTAGATAAACTCCACAGAAAAAGGTAAAAAAGACAGAGGGGGAAAAAGGAAGAGATGGAGGGGGGAAAGGGTACACAGGAACTCCCTTGTGAGTAGTCTGCATGCACACGTACATGTGTCTCTGTGTGTGTGTGTGTGTGTGTGTGTGTGTGTGTGTGTGTGTGTGTGCGCGCGCTTGTGAGTGTGAGTGTGTTTGCATGCACGTGCATGCATTGCTCTGACCATGCGATGCACAGATGAAGGAGAGAGCAATTCAGCACTACTAGTGCTGTTGATGAATGATCCGACTTTTGTTTTGGTGACAGGGAAGAATTTGGAGGGTCGCGCGACTGCTCAGAATAATGCTGCCCTTGTCTATTTGTCTGCAACCCAAGCATTAGTAAGCTCATATTGGGAAACAGTTACCCTTGAAACAGAGCACAGCAAAAACAGTCATCTGGCTAATTCCAACAGTGAGGACTGCTGCTCTGCTTTAGGCAGTGCACTTAAAGCAAATCTAAGCACTGTCATTATGCATCACAATACTATCAAATCCAACTTAAAGGGACCTGATTGTAATGAACAAAATCTTCTTTTAGGGCAGAAAATAACACAAAGAATGGGAAAGGCATTCAGAATGTAAAAAATAAAGGGTGTGCATGAGAGGCAGCAAAAGGGGAGCACAATGTAGGTGACGGTCAGATGACTAATGTGATAAGTAATGAGTAAATGAATAGATTGGTGTTTGAAAAGGGATGAATGGGGGAGTGAATGCGGGGAAGGAGGAGAGAAGTGAAGAAGAGAGAGCACTGCTTCACTTTATTGCCCAGTCTCTTACATCCTGTACTGATCGATACAGGAGCACTAAACGAGATGAGGGCCTGGACCGAATGTGTGTATGTGTGTGTATGTGTGTGTATGTGTGTGTATGTGTGTGTATGTGTGCGCGTGTGTACATGTATACGCTCAAAAATAGTATACTTATTTGGGGTTGGGGTGGACTCCATATAGGGGGCTGTAACATCAACACCAGAAATTTGTGAGGGAAAGAAAGTGGAGGGGAGTGGAAGACGAGAAATTAGGATAATAGATGCACTGACAGTTAACCAGACAAACAGAGTAGTGTGGAGGAGATACATGTGATTCTATGTGCAGAGATGACACAGAAAACAGATGGGTTGAGTACAAAACATTACAGAGGGAGAGAGAGAGCACAAAGCAGGTACAGCAAGAGGGGAAAGGAAGGGAAGATGGGGATATAGAAAAATAAAGAAGGGAGGGGGGAGAGAAAAAGAGGGAGGGTGCGAGAGAAAGATGAAGGGAGGGCTGGGCTGTAATTTATCCTTGAGCGTGCATGCTTTACGGCTTTCTTAATTCAACTCCTGCTACTATTAATGGAGTTAATGTTGAGATTATATCTATTTTCTGGTGGCGGGGGCTGAAATACTGCGGCCGATTTCCCCTCCTCCCCCTCCTCCCCCCTCCTCCCCCACAGCACTCAATCACCCACGATGCCCATTACCGCTGACACCAGAGAAGCGCGTGGCATGCTGGGTACGGATCACCTCACTTCCTCTGGGCCTGGGAGCAGGGAAACTTTGGGAACAGCAGGGTGAGAGAGTTTAGCTGGATAGGTTGGTTAGTAAAGGATGAAAATGTGTGACCAGACAACAGAATGCAGTGAATCTAAAGGCAAAAATTGTTATATGTCTTTTTGACACTGTCAACTGTTTTGCAAACAGCTGAAAACTGGTGGCTTGGCCTGTAGGGGTAGAGCAGGACCTTATGGGGGACCGCTCATGTTAAAATGGGGTCCTTGGAATAATACCAAACCAGGCAAAAAGACTGATAATGTGCACATATTTATCTTAAATAAAAAATGCTTCCAACAGCTCTTGGACTCCACATAAGTTGGTTTCTGCCCTCCTGAAAAACAAACAAACATGGGTTTTGCCCTACAGGCAGCCTAGCCAAAACATCAGAACAAAGTAAATACAATATTTTCATTCATTGTGTTGTTGGGGTTACAGGAATTTTCTCAGCTCCATATGGGGAACCCTGCTAGAAAAAGTCGGGAACCTCTGGCCCATCATGTGAGGCCGGGTCTGAGATGCACAAGGTCTTGAGATGCATGGCACTGAGAGATAAATAAATGGGGGAGTTCATCAGTAGTGAGGGGTTTAGGTGTTAGCAGGCAGAGAGATAGGGGATGAGGACAGATTAGGACAGGGATCATTGGGTCCGATGGGCCAGAGATGAGGAGCCGCACTCAGCAGTTAACATGAGAGAATATGAGCTCATGCTACAATAGATAGGTTAAAACTGACAAAAGTGGTGGGCTTTTGGAGTCAAACAGATAGATAGGCATGTGAAGTGTGGGATGGTGGGGAGGTGGACTGGTGGAGGGGGGCGGGGGGTGTCCGCTCTCCCGGGGGACCCAACCTGTCCCCCTCCCTCCCCATCTCCCCTCACTTCTACACACTTGGTGATATTTCACAAGATGTCGCGGGGCTCAAATTGAAAATCCCTTGATGAATCAATATTTACTGCAGCAGCTAAATGAATAGTAATAAGTCACCAGAGGCTGAGTCCAGTCACAGTCCAGGCCCTTCTGTCTCACCAAATCTGAATTACACAAATGAACCCTACACACACACACACACACACACAAATGCACATATAGACTCACAACTGCACTTATGCACAAAAAAATATGAAATTATGAAGGGCTGCCCAAATATATACCAAAAACCAAAACACAACTTAAACACACCACAAAATGAAGGAATTGTCGCTTCTATGGCCCACAATAACCGTTGTCAAACTGCAACTATTTTTGTCTGCATGGATTTGTGTGTGCGTTTGTGTGAATTAATCAGTGTGCCTTACAATGCTCCAAACACCTGCAAAGACACTGCAGATGCCAGACATTAAACAATACCAAGACAAAACACACCTGCATATGCAGCCATATGCTACCCTTAACCCTGTGTGGTTTGGTACCATGGGTTCATTGTTTGTGTGTGTGTGTGTCTCGCATTGTGTGTGCAATCGGGTCAATGGTAAGGATACTGTTAATTCTCTACACATTAACAGATCTTCAAAACCAATCACAACAATCTGTTAAGTGTTTTCATAACCAAAGGCTACATACATAACCACTGGGGGAAAAAAAAATTGTAATACTACTTGGTTAATAATCATCATAATAAAACATCAACTAAGTGTCTTTTTCATGGCGATGAAGCCATGAATAACACATTAACTTAACATCCGTCACCCAATAATGACCTCATCATAAACATTAATTAACTCTCTACCCTCAGTGATGACCTCACCACCCCCCACCATCTCATATCACACAAAAAAGACCCTCTCTGCTCTGGAGCTAAATATTCTTTTACCCTCACTTAACCAAGTAGGGTTATAGCCAAGACCATGTTCCCTTATTCACACACACTTATTTACAGCAAAATCAAGCCTCACTAACAATTTATACCTCAAATGAGAACGAGGAGAATGATAGAACGATGACTAGTGAGACTGTGAAAGTTAGATAAATGAAGGTAGAAAAAAAAAAAAGAAGCGATGGGGGTTGTAATGACATTAAGAAAAGGACGCCCCCACCCCTCCCCTCTCCCTGCGTCTGTCCCGGGCGAGATCCCATTCCCGCTGGTGTAAATTAATGTGGGGAGCACACCGGTGTAAATGTTTTATTCTCTGGGTTATCTACTGTGTAAAAATGAGCACCATAAATTTCCGACCCTTCCACTCGTGCTACACATGGCTGTGACATGAAAGACAGGGCGATGCTCTGTACTGAGGGATATTAGCCATTGAGACACATTAAACACATTAGACCTAAGTGTATGTGTATTCGTCTTTGTTAGTATATAGCTTGACAAGAGTGTCGATATGCAATACATGTATGCATGTATTTTGCAGCGGATCCTGTGTATTACCTGGCGGACTGGATCCTCTTGGCTCTCCAGGAGAGGGTGGGGCTATACTGGAGCGTGTGTGTGGCGCCGGCACCCTGGCGGGTCACCATCTTGTAGCGCGTCCTGAACACCCTCTGGGAGGCGGGGCTACGGTGGGAAGGAGAGGCGGGACCTGCGGACAGCGAGGTTGAATGACAGATCAGTAAACCGCAACACAGGATATGAAAATCTGACCACTGAAAAACTTCATACAGAAGGCACACTTAAACATCCAGTCCGTGCATGCGCAATAGGTACACATCCACAGCACACGCACACGCACACATACACACACCCACAAGTTTGTCAGAGAACTCTGGCAGGTGTGCTCTTTAATAAGCTTCACATATAAAAATGAGAGGGAATAACAAAGGCAGAATTTTTATGAGCCTAATAAATCATATCCTCTGTCTCTTTCCTCCCTGCCTTCATCCCTCCTACCCGGCCTCCCTCCCTCCCTCTTTCTCTCTTTAAGTCTCATTCGTTATATCATTTCACAGATCCATCAGGGAAGAGGCGTAAGAGTGGGGATGGGGGGGATAAAAAAAAAAGAGAGGACAAAGTGTTTTTATTTATTTATTTTGGTGTGTATCAATCATGTTGCTTTATGATGGCCTGGCTTGGCTGACGCACTCGCGCACTTCTTGGGTAAAGGATGGAATTTGCATTGTGGATCGGGAAGTTCCAGTTCACCACCAATTTACCAAGCTCAAAGATTACATGAGCCAGGAGCTTCTGTATGCAGGCCTATACACTGTAGATAGTGCAGGACAATTGTGAACTATTATGGATTCTGTCTACTAAGACAGCCTATCCCATACAGTATTCACAGACATATGAGACAAGACATAGATTCAGAGCTCGTTAGACTGTTGGTCGTAATTTAAGATTGTGATTTGTTTGTTTTTCTTTGTGACAAAATGAATAAATTTGCATGAATTAAGCCGCATGACAGAAAGAAATCTTAAAAACCACAGCACTGCTACAGTCTGAATAGAGGAAACCAATGCAACATGAATCAGTAGCAGAGTGTGTTCATTTAAGTCAGACATACTCCACACAATAAATAAATATCCTGCACTCTTCCCTCTTACGCCAACCATCGTTCAGTGTGGTGGTCAGTGACAACACTCCGTCTTCCTGAGTGAAGGAAAAAAAAGGAAAGGGGGAAAGGGATAAGAAATGAGATTCTACACCTAATGAGGAGCTCGTTTCGTATCACCTCTTTCACAAGTCTATAATTGCCAATTGTCATGATTGTTGCCATTTTAATTAGCATCCAGTAACAAACCATGACGAGAGCCGCAATGACAAACAATAAAATGATTCAATTTCCACATTCCACCTTCCCTCTCCATCCTTCCTTCCTTTATTCCCTCCACTCCTCCCCACCCACCCACCACCACCACCCCCCTCTCTTGTCTTCCTCCCTGAGGCACTCGTTTCATTTGTCAGCCAGGATGCAGTCCTGGATCAGCTGGAGAATTCATCTCAGACAAACATTTACCGATGAACAAATCACTGCAAGCTGGGGACCTGCCTAAACACCACATGCTCAGGACACACACACGCGTGCACACACTCACACACACACACGTTTGCCTTGCACATACACTCAAGCAGATGCACACACGCTGTTAGGTGTATGGATGTTCTATGGGTGAAATGGTGTATGTGGTGGGTTATGAAAGAGAGACCTGGGGAAAAAGAGAGATAAAGAGAGAGAGAGAGGGGGGGGGGGAGGGGGGGGGGGGGGGTTGTACAGGATTAGTTGCCTGGCTTATAGTCACTTTTTCTCCCACAAGCCATCTGTATTGCAGTCAGAGCTATTTGGGCGTCCTGGCAGATGACAAATAGGGCTTGTCAAAGGCGCTGCCATGGCTCACACCCCGCAACCTCTTACACACCTCCCCCTCTAGCATCCATAACCTGAACCTCAATCTCTCTCTAAACCCTTGTTCCAAATATCATGACACCCACCATGTCCCAAACACTGTCACAAAGCTGTTCCACCTTAGCTGCTGTTTAATGACATCTATAGTGAGCTGTTGGTGTGTATCCATGTGTGTCCATATGTGTATGTGTGTGTGTGTGTGTGTGTGTTTGTGTGTGTATGTGTGTGTGTCAGCAGGGGATGGATGGACGGTGTTGCTCTGATTGTAAACCACTGCAGGTTGTGTTGGTTGAGTGGCTCTAGGAGCAATGGGGTCTCAATCTTCCACTACAGGACCATGACCAATGAGCGTGTGAACACACACACCAACACAAAAACACACACTTACTCACACACATACACCTGGGGTCTCAATCTTCCCTTAATAGACCTCTGACAGTGGCCTGACTTGCAATGTGGGGGAGCAAGCGAAGTGGCGCCTTGGCCTGTGAAGACACCGTTTGCAGACGCATGCACCGCACACGTCGTCCATCCATCTCTCGCCGACTCTATGCTGTGTGAATCCACAGATAATCTACTCTACTAGCTCTACACTGCACCCATCTCACTGTGCCTCACTCCCTCTGCGAGTAGCCTGCCTACCAGTCATATAGCCACATGAAAACAAAATTGATCCCTTTTATCCTCCCTGTCTGTGCAGAACTAGCAGAACTGATCCTCTCCTATTAGTTCAACTGAAGAACCCGCTAAAACTCGACGAATTAATCATGTAAGGGCTGCTTTATCAACATCAGGAGGCAGATGTACCGCCATATAAGTGGATCTGGGAGAGCTGAACCAGAGTCCCATCCCTAAGATGACTGAGCCTCGTCTAAGTAACACGGACTAGACTTGAGCAGAGTGGAGAGGAGTTGTGGTAGCTCCCCTCTCTCTATCTCTCTATCCACAGCCCTCTGACTGGGGCTAGTGACAGGCCATTCCACAGCACCTCTCTTCTCCCATCCTCTTAGGGATCCCCCCAGCGATCCCCCCTCCGTACCTGACGGCTAATTCCAGTGAGCAGCGGTCTCTGTCTGCCCCCTCCCTGGGACGCCTCGATGGATCATAAATCTTATTATTGACAGCGCCTGTTCCCCCTGCCATCCAATGTTCCCGTCCCCTGGGGCTCATCTTCTGACTCCCACTGCTCCAGAGCTCTTATACAGACAGCGATGCCACACTAACATCAGACTTAACAAGGGAGTTACCACGATTTAATAACCCACTCTAAGCCAACACGGTTATGCTAATATGATCTGTGCATGTTTGACAACCAGTGATACTTTCTGACAGACTACCCAGAGATGGAGACAGAATCTGCTGCTCCACCCTGCCAAAAGAGAGCCGCATTCCCTGGTCTTAAAATATTGGGTCCTATAACTCATCGGGGCATACTGCCATGTGCATGCACATGTGTGTTTAGCCTTGTGCGTGGCAGACCAGGTATGTGCAGTCATATGTTCGGATGGTGGTGTCATATGAATGCTTGCCTGCTTGGAGTATGCCTAGAATGTGTGCATCGCAAGAGGCGCTGCATGCGAGGGAGTTTAAAGTGTGCCGTGTTTTAGAAAAAGTAAGAGGAAGGAGAGTGTCATGACCTCTAGATCACAAAGTCTTCACATGCCTCCATATCGCTCCTCACTGTTAAACCCATCTCCATCCCTGAAGTCTCATAATGCAGCTCTTTTTTCCAGGATGATAGACAGGCTCTTTGGGTACATGGCTGCAGGACGTGGAGCCATTTGTGGTCCCTGACCTGCTGTCAGGGTCCAGACTGTGTGTGTGTGTGTGTGTGTGTGTGTGTGTGTGTGTGTGTGTGTGTGTGTGTGTGTGTGTGCGTGCGTGCGTGCGTGCGTGCGTGCGTGCGTGCGTGTGTGTGTGTGTGACATGAAAAAAATGTATTTGCTTGATATACGTATGTGCAACTGGTGTATCTATACTATGTAAAGTCTCCATAATAAGTACCATGCATCCATGTTTTGTATTCTCAATTTGTATGTACTTGGGTGCTGTTTATCAGTGTGGACATAGAAGATTAATGCATGAGTGTGTGTGTGTGTGTGTGTGTGTGTGTGTGTGTGTGTGTGTGTATATAGGCACACACAGATTCTTGTGACCTTTATGCATTCCTAAGGACAAAAAACAGCACCACCCTCAGAGAATTGGGGACTGGGTATGATGACGGACGGACAGCTTAACATTAGTCCATGGATTGACAGAACTGAACACTTGGCTGCAAGTTAGGTGCAGGACAAGAAGCATTAGTATATTTAAGAAAGCGTTCGTACACGATAAACCTGCTAGTCTTTTAAGAGGGGAATACTCTGGGGGTCCTTTAGTGTGTGTGGTTCAAGAGGTGGGTTGACACAGACTGACAGGCTGATGGTGAGGTGGGCCTCTATACTGACACTGTGGGCCTATCCGTTGGTGATGTCACTGGAGAGAGGCATGTTCAGGGAAGGGTGTGTTTTGGGAGGGAGGTGAGGTGGGGTGGGTGTTGGTGGTGACGGCAGGGAGAGGGGGGTTAAGCTACAAGCTACTGGCTACTGGCCTCGTCCATCATCGCAGTGGAGCCATCAGCTGTAACATATACCAACTGACCCAGGGCCCTCATGCTGACCAGAGGAGGGGGGATTCTTCCACTCAGCCTCACACACATACACACACACACACACACACACATGAAAACACACACAAATAAACAAACACAAATGCATGCTTTCCTGGTAGGTTGCGCAACATGGTACTATGTAGTGTTTATGTGACTACGATGACGATGATGATGATAATCAAAATAAAAATAAAATAAAATCAGAATTCACAAAGAGCTACAACATATAAAAGCAAACATTATACACATAAAATAATAAAATAATTAAAACAAGTAAAAACAACAAGACAGCACAAGACAGAAAGATAAGAATGCAGGGAGAAAACAATATAGCCATAGGAAATAATAGGATAAGTCTATAAGAGTCTATAAAAATAAGTTTTAAGAAGTGAGTTAAAAAAAAATATATATATACACTGCTTATATACTGATTTTCCTAGCCTAAGCTTCTCAGGCAGGTGTTCCAAAGCCTAGGTTACATTATGGCAAAAGACTTAAGTGTAGACTTAAGGTCAGAGGAGACCGAAACCACACACCGGCTTATAGGGGGGTAAAAAGGTCTGCAATATAGCTTGGGGCCAGACCAATCTGTGCTCTAACAGTGATCATATCATTTCCATCACCATTTCATCTGAAATTAGCACACCTGCAGCAGCATGAAGCCTCTGTCATTACATTATGGGTCTTTATTTATTTTCAATACAATCTTAATCTGCAGAAAGAACAGGAAATCTCCACGGCGTAAGGGCACAATGCATGGCTTAGTATGTTCGGCTCTTTCCTAATGTTTATTCAAGGAGACTTGACAACATCCTCGATGAATAATTGAATGATAATAGTCCCTGCATGTGCTTTTCAGAGTAGCCATAGGCCCCTGTAGCCATAAAGAACATCAATAACGTGAATAAGACATGATGAAAAAACACATTTCCTGTGACCTAAACCTTGACCCTGACCCCGACCCCCAAGAGCTGACAAAATCTCTAGCGATGATTGGGACTCCTTCAGGTTCTGATGTCTGCATCACAAACATTTCATATGCGTCTCACGCCGTGCGTGTCACGCACAGGGTTGCCTCTGGTCAAAGGGATGACTATGGCTGTCGATCAGCAGATCCCATTAGCTGCATCAAGAGGAAGAGCCTGGGGCTTTGTCCACTTAAGGATCGGTCATTATTTGTGTACTTGTGTGTGTGTGTCTGTGAGCAAGAGAAAGAGAGACAGCGTATGTGTGTGCTTCTGAGAGAGAGTGAAAGGGTGGAGGGGAGCATGTGTCATAAAACCTTTTCCAAGTGTGAGTGGGGCACTTGAAGGTTAAGTGAGTGGATCCCTAAAGGGCTACAGAAGATTCCACAAGGGATGTGAACCCCTGCCCCAACTGATACATGTCAAGACCCCCAACCAACTAAGCAGTCCCAGGGGACAGCAAAAAGGGGACTGTGTGTGAGTGTGTGTGCGTCACTAAGTGAGCGAGCAATAGAAAAGAAAGAGGGGAAAAATAGAGCAGATGTACAAGTGTCAACCTATGTTCGGTAGAGTGTTTATTTCATCATACTGAGTGACGGGTTAGAGACACATGCGAGATCCTGTGGCATGTCAATCGCCACACACACACACGCACACAAGGGCCAGGGGGTGGCTCGGGGGTGCAGATTTAAACCAAGAGTGAGGTTCTGGTTGCAGATGCCAGGCCTGGTACACATCCATCATGCTGGTGATTCTTTTGGGCCAGTGAGTGATTGAGCCCAGCCAGCCGGTCGGACACTAGCCCTGAACTTCTCCGTTTCAGCCGCTGAGTGAGAGACACGGAGGTGACTTACAACCCCGTCGGGAGACACACAAGCATCATGAATGTGTCAAAGTGTTAAGAGAGAAGGGGGGGCAGAGCAAGGGGCTGAGGAGAGGAGGATGGGGTGTCAAAAAGAGAACGACGCCAGCAGGAGGATGAGGCCGTTCATAAGGTGTACTTAGGCCTTCTTTACACTCCAACTTTAAGTGGGGCACACCTTTCAGGGGATAAAGATTAAGCCCAGATACAGCTGCACTCCTTCAAGGTCGGGGAACAACAACATGGGCAGCAGTTCCCCACTTAGCTGTTACAGTACTGGGCCTTCAACATTTTTTTTCCTTTCTCATGTATTCTCCATAATTGTTTGTAGTGGAGAAGACATGATTTTTGTTTTTTTGTAAAACATGGTGAGCTTTGTGTTCATTTTGCAAAGGAGGAACAGGGAGGAAGATGCTAGGTTAGATGTGCTTAGTGGGCAGGGCTATTGATTGACAGTTTGCTGCATGTACATGTTTTGCATAAATACATAAATTGCAAGTTGCTGGTGATGAATGATAAGCATTGTTTCTGGGTTTTTTTCATCAAATAGTCTTTGCATTTATCAAGCCACTTGAAAATATATCATGCTGTTTTTCAATTTCTTCATACTTTCATCACCCCTATATTTATCATTATTTTTTTTTTGTTATTTACACCCTTCATACACTTTCTTATAGGTTAACGGGATGACAGCCTTCTACCCAAGAATAGTGTATACATACAGTATAAGACGGATAAGGACAATAAAGTAGCCTCCTTATGTTACTGTAAAGGTTTGCGTGTCCAAGGTACAGTATAGGTTTACAGGTGACCCTTGGCATTGACTGTGATATTTGACCTTTGAGTCTCGATGTAATGCAGAGAGCCTGCTGGACTAATGAACTGCTGTCTGACCGTTCACTCTGGCCCCCAGCCATGGTCAGCTCGGTAACAAGGGGGGGGTGGGGGGGGGTGGGGGGCACTACATTTACTGGGGTGAAAGGTGAGGGTTCAGGGTCCAAGGATCAGGAGGGAGAAAGGGGGACGGCGTGATGAGGGACAGTCAAGCCTCTTGTCGGCTCGGGCGCTAATTTGGTGGGGGCAGAGGGCCAAGGGGGCTGCCGCTCTCTCTTTTCTGAGCCTTTTGAAGACGAGCAGGTGCTCTGAAGAAGCGAGCCTCCAAATAAACACTCCTCCCCGCCATCTCACTTCCACCTTTCCCTCCTTCAACCACTGCTCTCGAGTAATCGGTCACTTTCTGCACTCATCAGGGTCCCTCCATCCTTTCTTCAGTGCCCCTTGCTCTAATAACTTGCCATGTCCACATGTATCCTTAGGCCTATCTGCCCTTCTCTTATGTTCCATCCTCACCCACACACAGCCTCCTCATTCCATGGTGGCAGTCTGGGTGCAGCTGCCAGGCTCTAATTGGTCCCTTTGGGCCAGGGAGAGCTGGCAGCAGCCTGCTAAAGTGCTGATCACAAACAGGAAGAGCGGGCACCTGCTTGGAGCGGACACCGCTGCTGAACCGCTGGCATAGCCCACGCACAGACACATACACAGAGGCATATGTACTAATAAAGGTCTTTCAAAGTCACAGCAAGACTGTAGGATGACAGCTAAAAGCCTCAATTCAATCACATTAAGACCAGCCTACAGTCATTCACAGCCTACAGTCATTCACTCTACTGAGTCACAGCTACGATACAATTCCTGTATTATGTGAGTTACGCTTGTCTTATGCTTTGTCTCCTGATGATATCACAGATTACTAGAAGTGGGACAATATATACTTACTATGGGAATAAGAAACTGACAAAATAAGTTGAATATGACTGAAACAATGTGTACTCAGACACAAATGCGTGAAACAAAACTTTCAAAGTTATTGATTCTAGCAAGTAAGCTAACTAGCAGTGGTATTAGCCTTATTTGCCAAGTTGGTGAATGCCACCTCAATCTCCAGAAAACTTGGAATAGCTGTAAATAAATAAGCACTTTAATAGTAAGTGCAGTGTCAATATATGAGATTGTTTCATGATGAGAGAAAGAAATGGATGAGTTGGCTATGGATTTCTGCATTAAATCCTCGCCATCAGTCCCCCAAATTTTCAAGTTTGTTATATTCATGTTTTTTTTCCTTTGCTTTACCACACAAAAATGCACATTTAGGGTTAACACTGGATTTGTTCATTCATTCATTCGTTCATTCATTCATTCGTTCATGTATTTATTCACTTATTTATTTTGCTGCTGTATGGAAGACACACCAAACTATGACCCAAAATGAAGGTGAATACTGTGAATTTGTGGATGGCATCACCCCTACAGGTTATAATTTTGTAGACTGAGCTGTCCAAACAATATCATGTGGCTTCTGGTTTTGGGTGTGTTTTTCCATTGATTTTTTCTCAAAGCTGGTCACTGTGCATTAGTGAAACAGTCCCCATCACCATGGTAATTCAACACACGTTGCACCAAGCTGGTAATTTATATGTATAAACTTGTTAAGCCAAGAATGCCCTGAAAGACTAGCCGTGGTGACAGAGAGAGAAGGAGGGAGGCTAAGTGAGGAAAGGGTAGCATGGTAATCTTGTCCAAAATAGACCAGGGGGCATGAACTCTACACAGCCTACACTATGAGAGAGCACAGAGAGATGCCATGGCGTAGAGCCACACACACGCACACAGACACGCACACGCACATACACACACACAAACACATATTCAGGCTTCGAATGAGTTGTCGTAAACAGGAGTTTCTCAGTGGGAGGCTCTTGTAAACAGGTAGTGTGTCCAGTGGCAATGCAATACACCTCAGAGAGCACCCTATATAAACCAGTGTAGCCTTACAGCCAAACTTTTGTGTTTCATGTCACAGAAAGAGAGACCCAGGAACAGAGACAGAAACAGGATGAAACTAGGTTACTCTTCTATTATTTCACTATAAAAACTCAAAAAGTCCATATAAAGATATTACTTTACTACCACTGCAATAGTCAAACTCAGTGAAAATGTGGCTGTGGCACAAACTGTAGGTGTCTATTATAATTAATAGCCTGGCAAATATAGATGACATGCAAGAGCTTAACCTTGGCCAGAAACACTATACGCATTTTTGTAACTGTTGCTGTAGTTACAAGCCTGCAACACATGAAGTGCCAATAGGAGTCGCTGGTCAAGCTGGTGAAGAGGATACATTTCTGTCTTCGGGCCAAAAGACCCCAGACGCAAGTTTGGCCAAAAATTGTCCCAGACTAACTTCAACCAATTTCTTGTTATTCCCTAAACCTAGAAATTTCTACCCATTGCCTAAATCTAATCCTAACCTTTGCCATTCCTCATTAGGTAAGGCAATCCCATTCCTTCCTTGCATAATGTCAACCTGGAGCTATCTAACTATAGTTGTTTTAGTTAGCACAGTAGGTTCAATCAGCCAGGAGGCTAAAACGGGTAGCTATGTGAAAAGCCGGTGTGATGCCTGACAACTAAAGAGCCAATGAGATTCACTGACCGTGAGAAAAAATAAAAAATAAAAAAACAAATCAGTGTCACTAGTAGGTTTCATTCGCAGGCCTGGCAAATTCAAATCCGAAGCCTATCATTTTAGACATGCTTAAGGTTAGTTTACAAAAAATGATTTTGGTCTTCTTAGATTTTGATCTACAACAGAGTTCATATTGTTAATGATGGCTATTTGGCAATCAGTCTAGCATTACTGTCATTGAACAAGAGGATCAATGATATCAGTGTGTGTCTCCACAGAGACAGAGTGAGGTATTTAACAGCTAAACCCCCCCCCAAGACAGGAGACAAATTGACCGCACACATTGTAGGCATGTACACATGCACGGCACACACACACACACACATACAGATACACACACAAAGAAGCCCCCTAGACAGGAGACAAATTAACCACTTCCCACAGAGCAATTCACAAGGGAGCTGGGGACAGTAAACGGCAAATGATCAATATTGCCTTCTTCAGGCAAGCCCACACAATATTAGCTCCACACATAGGCACATACACCGCAAAAGTGTCTAGGGGGCAGTATATCAATCCCTAGCATAAATGTCATATTTAAAGACCAAATGGGTGTAGAATTCTCCTTGATTTCGGAGCTCCCCTGTGATTGTGGAAGTCCTTGTGGTTGCGATGCTCTTGTCTAGATGAGACAAGTGGCTTTCTTCCCCCTCCTCTTTTTTCTCCTCTTTAACTCTGAAGCTACAATGACAGGAGACAAACTAGCTATTTCCCCCAGAGCAACTCACCGGGGACAGCAGAAAATGAACTGCCCCAGATCAATACTGTACTCTCTCTAACAGTCACTCTCTCCTCCCCTCCCCTCCCCTCTACACACACAGGGGCACACAGCAATGTGTGGGCCACCAGGAGAAAGACAGTTATTTTAGGAGTCATCATTTCAGTTAGTGAAACAGGAGGAACAGCAGTGGGTTTGTGTGTATATGCTTGCATGTGCGTTATGTCAGAAAGACGGGAGTGTGTCAGTGTGTTAATGTATTTAACAAATACCCAGATGTCCAACCACAAGTGAGAATTGTGGAGATTGGTGAAAACGTAGGTATCCCATCCAGAACTGTCACTGGCTACTTTTACATGCAAGGAGTACCTTAAGGTCGTATCTGGGCTAAGCTGTTTACATGCACCTGTGATACCCTGCAACTGAGTATCCCTGTTGCCATGAATAAGCCACTTAACTTATAGCGTCCTGCCCAGAGATGAAACGGTCCACCCACTGAAAAGGTGCAGCCGCCAGCTACTCCCTCCCTCTTTAACTGAGCGATAGTGGGTTACTTTAAAATAGGAGAAATGAAGATCCAATAGTGATATTAAGTACTGTTTTGTTGGCATAATGCTCTGTGAGTCTGAGTTTGTGCAAGTGAAATGAGTAAGATGTTTACAAGCGACGGTAGCCCATATAATATTGAAGTAAGCTAGGCATCTTTACCAGGTTTCTCTTAATCAAGAGTATGAACTTACTCAGGTTATTCTAACCAAGTTATGACATATGATCCAAAACAAGGTTATTTGAGTGAACGGGTTAAGAATGGAACATCACAATGAAAAACTCCAGTCACTAGTATATGGTTTAATGTTGCGTTTAAGTCTAAAATATGGTCTCAAAGGTCATAAAAATATGTCTGTTCTCTTTGCATGCCTCTTCTAGTGAGAAATTTCCCTGGTTGTGCTCATATTTTACTGCTTTTTCATTTTGGTTTGACTCTTCTGGCATATTTGAGGATGAAATTGGTCTTAAACTTTATTCGAACTGGAATTATTGGTGTTAAAAAGTTTTACGTTTAACTTACAGAAACATGCAGTCATGCTATTTTTATGGTTTGCACTTGTGTTTTGTTTTCCCTCAGATATAAAAAGAGATTTTTTTCAATCATAATTGTCATCATTCAGATTTTGCTCAAAACATCATGCCAATATTGAACTGTGAACCCAGTATTGTGTATCAAACCATGGGGAACTTTTTGAGATGGAAACAGGCAATGTGGCCTTCAGTGGGGAACTGACAAATGAGACAAAATCAATCCAAGTAAAGCACTATTGGTCATACTGTTGGCAAAGTTCCCATCTGCATTGCCTTAAAATGTTGCCCCTGTGTCATCACCTGTTGTCCAAAGTTCTCTTGTAGGAGAGGAGAAAAAAAAATAAAGGTTTCGCACAACTAGAAAAACACTGAATTCTCAAAAACACACAAGGCTGCAAGTTGTTTAAGAGACCTACACAAAAGCACACCTCATTTGTATGGGTGTGTTACATGAACCTTTCTCTCAATTTTGGGAAAAGTGAGGGGCTATCTCAGCTCTGTTCTGATGAAGGGCAGAGGTTCACCAATTGCTCAGGTTGCTGAGCCAGCACATGTGCAGAGCCCCCTCTGCAGCTCACTGGCAGGAATGCAAGCAGTATGATCTGTCTGTGACGTGTGTGTGTGCCAGTCACAGGTGTGTATATATAGTAATGACCCCTGATTCGAGTTCTCTGGCCAGGTCCCTGCCAACCCAATCATACTCCCCCTCAAGACCTGATGGAATAGAGACCAGTGGCCTCCTCTGACCACTCAGTGCCGACATGCTGTAGTTTACTGTCAGTGATTGTGGGACCACAGTCGAACCATTATCAGTGACAGCAGACACTAACAACCACCAGCCAGGCTAGGGGGCAAAATGATGCAGCAATAAATTGTGATTTTTTTGTGATTTGTTGTTTTGTTGACTTGACATTTCAAAGTTAATGAATGAAACTCCATGTGATAGATGTTCTATCAAATCACATCTTGGAAAATGAATGAAGTATTACTGATTGACATTTTCCTGCCCATAGTGATATCTACTGCAGTTAAATGGATAACAAAAAGGATAATAAGGAGAGTAGAATAATGAATTACAATGCATTATAGCACTGAATTGCAGTTGTTAGTGTATTGCAAAACAATGAGATTTGCCTTATTAACAGACAGTGTAATGTTCAAAAAAAGTATTGCGACTCCTGTAACGTGTATCAATTTATTCTGTTAGAATATAGGGTCACAGTATTTAACCTCCATTACTACACCTAAGACTACAAACAAATCCATCATCATTGTTTTGATGTGTAGTACCAGTTATTTATATCATAACTAATGCTTACAGCCTAAGTAGGACACCTATCACTACTAACTCCCCTCTGCCATCCATGCCAACCCTGCTGGCTTGACCGCTGCTGGCAAAGACCCCAGCTTCCAGTGCCAATGTTGCCATACCAAAATGGTAACACCACCACTACCACAAATGCCAACACTACTAATACCAACACACTGCCAGTCGCATCAAAGCCCCAGCCGCTGTACTGTAAATCACACGTGCCATTGCGATCAGGCGTGCAAGAGAAAGTGAGCCACTTGATGCTGCAATCACTGTGCGTAATGTGCTTACACCAACAGCATGACACACACGTGCATACAATACAGCCACACAGATAAGCACAAACACACTTCTGCACAGACACCCCCGCCCATCCCTATCCCATACATACACAGAGTTGAGGACTCAATTACTCTGCTTCTGTTCAGAGCAAATCTCACTAATTAAATAGGTTAAGCATTAATTATTCAGCCAGAGAGAGACCCTCCACAAGGGGAGAGGAAAAGAGGAGGGTACTGAAGGAACATGGAGGGTGGAAGGGGGGGGGGGGGGGGGGGGGGGGGGGGGGGGGTTGATTCTGCCTGGGCCATATAACAATCCCCACCCGGCACGGCTAATCAATATAGCCCTGCTGGAATTAGCAGTTATCTTAAAGCCCTTTAACAAGAGCACGCTGACTGACAAACACAAACAGTCATCCATTATTAAATATCACACACAACCAAAGCCCTAGGACAGGAGGGAGGGTGGGAGGGGCGGAGGAAAACGTTGCAGTTGTATGTTTGGTGTGTGTTTGTGTGTGGTGATGGGGGTGGGCATGGGAAGGGGAGAGGGGGGAGGGGGGGTTAGAGGCTAAACGGAAGAATTAAGTGAGATTGAGGGAAGGGGAGTAACATAGTTGAATGAAATGGAGAAAGGGAAACACTGGAAGAGGGATGGAGAGAGGTTGACAGGACCAATCTATCATTGAGTTTACACCTGTCTATCATGTCTCTGCCGAAGAATCTGTCCCATACTGGTTCCCACCACTGACAACATTATTCCTGATGGTGAAATGCGGGGGACACCTGTAGGGAGGGATGGCAACGGGGAGGTTCTGGTGGATTTAGGGAGCCCACCCTTGGCATGGAAGACCAATAGGAGTTTGGAGCGCGAGCAGGGAGGTCAGGGGCTCAAGGGAAAGTCCGGTGTTCAGCTGGAGGGTTTGCATGCCAATCATGGCTGGAAGCACACGGTCAAATAGCTGGGGGCCCCAAGAGACTGGACAAAACTTAACTGCCCCTATGGGAGGGACAGAAAAGCATGGGGAGGTACAGAAAAGTGGGGGGTGGGGTGGGGGGGGTGACGATGAGGAGAGCCAAGGAGGCACTTAGGTGGGTGGGGAGTAATAGGGTAGGGAATGGTGGGGGGATCGGGGGTCACTGAATAGCTCCACAAGACCAGAATAGACTTGGGGTTCGGGTGTCTAGGCCGGTATGACTGAAATGGAAAGTTGGAAAGGCTGAAAAAAATGTCAAGGAGATTAGGGGTCAGGTTTCCCCTCAGCCTGGTGCCTAGACCTGGAGCCTGGCTCTACGGTTTGGACAGAGGGCCAGGTGGAGCAGACAGGATGGGGAGGGCAGAGGACTGAGAAAACTGAGAGAGTGTGAGAGAGATCTGGGCTCATACTCATAAAACCTGAGTACTGAGCTAGAAAGGCTGGTCAGGTCACGTGACCATACAAAATTCACTAACATTATATGAATATGGGCCTTGGCCCGGCTTGGCTCCGCTGGCCGAACAGGACTTGAAGCCAACCCATCAATTAGGAGAATATGTTCACTCCCTCTGGCCAGGGAAAAAATAGGGAAATAGAGTGAGGGGGTGGGTGAGGGATTGCAGAATGTGATTATGCAGATGTAAGGCCAGAAAGAGGGATAGTAAAGAGAGAGGAGGAGGGAAGGTGTTGAAAATGGCCCGTGCTCTGATGTGTGTGTGTGTGTGTGTGTGTGTGTGTGTGTGTGTCAGAGTGGATGGCCCTGACCTCTGTAGAGTTGACACAACAACACAAGTCCCTGTCGATCCCACCACTGGCATAACAGACCCTGTCTCACATCTCTGTAGATGAACCCTGAACCCTTTAGATCAGTGGTCCAGAATACCGCAGTTTTTCTGTTCTCTGGACCCTGAGGACCAGATTTGAGGATTGCTGCTTTAGATTAATCTACAGTTCAAATTCACCTCTGTGAAGATAGTAAAGAGGTCTCCGTCTCAATCCCTTAAGAGGAAGATTGTTTGATGTGATGAGATTGTGCAGGGCAATTCTTCAACCTCCTAAAGACCTCAAAAAGACCCTGAAGCTCTATTAAACCACCCCCATGTCACCAGTCCTCAACACCATGCCCAGTGCCCAGCTAACCCAGCTCCGGCCATGATGACCACCCCCCCAGTCAGTTATCCAATCCCCGCTGGACCATGTGTCCCTGCATGTGGGGAGGGAGGCCCCATAATTAACATGCCAGGCGCTCCTCAGACTCTTTGCTCCTCTTCCCACGTAAACGGCAAACCCCCGTGATTATTATGGTAACACATCAGTGTGTGCAGACATATGGAAGGGAGCAGGGCGGGATAGAGTTACTGTCATAGGCCAGGGGGTACAGCAGGGTGTGGGGGTGGGTGGCGGTGCCAGCATGCTCTCTGACTGACAAAAGGTGGAGATTTATGGAGTAGCTCCTAATGACCCCTGACTGTCCCCTCTCCTTTACCATAACAGACATAGCTTTACATAATGCAACAAGACCCAAAAACATTGGATTGGCTTACACTGATTAGCAAAAGTGCAAAAACAGTTCAAGAATGATCAGCGGTCAAAAGGGGTGCAAGTGAGTAGAGCTTAAAATATGTTCAATATTTGAACCGCAATTTATCAGTGTAGGCTAAGTGCTGAAAACACTGTCAAATCAAAAGAAAGTGGACCAGTAAATTACCTACATTACCTTCTCCAAATAAATTACACACTATCATGGCACAAGACAACATGATGAAGAATTAGGCATTTGCTTGTTTAAATATTGGTAAATTAGATTCAGCGGCCATAACCTATAGCTAAAGATGGCGACACCCCTTCCCCCAGCCAAGCCAGTTACCACTAAATGACACCCGCCTTGCCTGCCATGTGTTCTCAAATAATTAGTAGGGCTCTGCCTGCGTCCTGTTAGGTTTCTGATTTATTCAGACAGCCTGGCACATGGGCCACTCCTCTGGATACCAAGAAAACATTTACCCCCTTAACTGGGAAGGAGTCACAGTAATTTCAGGCTAAAGTTTCTGAACGCAATAGTATTGATTACACATTTCAACACATGCCCCTCAACCCCCTCGTGGATACACGGGATAAAAACACCCTCTGATGACGGCATACAGCACACTCTGATCTCATCTTAAAAGGTTACTCAACAGAACACTGATCCACTGATTTGACAATAAGACATTAGGGACATCTAGACCAATCCATAGGACCAAGAATAAAATACTATTTTTCAGCAGTAGTGAAACACTCAGTAGAGCTCTTTGAAACGTTCTCAACAAAAGTCAGGTTTAGCTAAGTTCAGCGATAGAAGTGTTTTGTCTGCATCAAGGCCTGGGAGGTTTATCTGCATGTTGATCTCACCCGAGTCTTGTCGATCAGCACTTCAATTATGGCCAGTTGACGGTTTGATGAGTGTCCAGGGGAAGAGGAGGGGTCTTAGAACGCAGATGGGGTGGAGTTACTGATATGGAGATAGGTAAAGGGGTTTTTAACACTAGCGTGCATGTTCTCTGGGTCCTGAGAGGTTAATAAAATGAGGTTATTAAAATGCCCAATGTTACCGTGACCTGAGGCAGAGAGCTATACAGAACACCACTTACTGGAGAAACTGAATCATTCACACAACCTCATAGCCATACTGTTTATATACATATATACAGAGGAAACTGCATGCAGGGGTTCTTGCTACCTTTTCCTCCCAAATACATATATACAGACGCATAGAGAAGATACAAAAATGCATATAGACATAAACACGCCCTTTCTTTCTTCCTCTCTTTCTCTGCCTGCCGTGACTGTGAAGCATAGTCAGTAATCATTTCATAAATGTTTATTATAATTATAAATCAATCTGGATGTGTGTAATTTGTTTGTTTGTTTGTGTGTATATGTACGTACGCACATGCATAAATTGTCTTACAGAGCATGTGCGTATGAGACAGAGGGAAACGGATACAAAGACAGAGGAAGAGATAGAAAGGCACAGACAGAGAGAGAGAGGAAGAGAAAGGGAAGACAGTGATCCACCTGTTTGACACAGAGAGCCTGAGAAAGTGCAAAGGAATGAGCAGAATGCCAGTGTGTGTGAGTGTGTGTGTGTACTGGGTTTGGGTCCACACAGTCTGAGTGAATGTGTACGTGTGTGAGTGTCTGTGTGGCGTCCAATTGATAATACTATGGAAGCACTGGGGAATGGCATTTAGAGAACGGTATTTAGAATAACAGCTGATGGGAGAAACACACACACACACCCCCACCACACACACACACATAAAACTTATTTAAATCATTTGTGACCAATAAAAGGTATGAAGAAAGATCAGCATACACACATGGGATATTATGTGACGCATACAGTTTGCACATAGCAACACCAACTGTGTACTCTGACGTCCAAACAAACAGTGATTTAATGTTCATTCCCCCTATAAGCTGGATGTGTATGTCTGTGCTGTGCAAGTGACAGAATGTGGGAGAGAGAGGGGGAGAGGAACAAGGCAGAGGAGGACAAGTGGCCGTGGTGTAAAGGAAAAGTGGGAGAAACTGGAGCAAGTGTGAATCAGTGAGTGATGCAAATAAACAAACAAAAATAAACAAACACACTTTCAGCCAAGCCACAGCCAAAAAAGGTTGTAGTGTGCTTCAGGGTGCAGTTGCATATCGCTGTTGTTGTGTGGAAATCTACCAAGTCCATTTTTTGTGATTTTTACATTTTCACTTCAATTAATACTCTTAGGAATGGTCTTCTATGGGTTGAGAAAATTCTCTGACCTCTTGGGCTTATGAAATCCTTTCAAATCCCACTGGATAACATCAAAAAGCTAAATGCAAGGCTGTTTTCCTTATTTCCTGAAAAACTGACATTTTGGAGATATGAGGTTTTCATCCGAGTTTAAAGTATTTCTTTGCTGGTGTAGGGTGAAATGTGATTTGATTAGCTAGAACACACCTGGAACACGGGTAAGAGCTCTTACTGTCAGTTCATCTAAATGCACATACACATGGGCCCACACAATTATGGGGGACTAGTACTATACCTTAACAATTCACTGTTAGTGATAATAATCTAAGACTCTAAAGATAGATTAGTTATAAAACGGTGCATTTGTTCTGCCAAAGTGTCCTTCAGCAAGACACTGAATTGCTACCAATTTCGAGGGGTTTGACCGTCCTGTGGAAGGAGGGGCAAGTGAAAAGAGAATGTTCCTATGGGATCAATAAAGTATCACATTATTACTACACAAGATTGGAAGGCTATTTGTTTGGGCAGTGCATGTGTGTGTATGTGTTTGTGTGTATGTATGTGGCATAACACCAGTGGAGAAAGTGGAAAATGTCAGTGAGTGCAGGGCCTTGATGGACAGCGTAGCAATGATTTATGGGTGAAATAAATGGGCTCATCGTCGGCACGGTAACGGGATCCCCAAGGGAGGGGGCTAGGGGGAAGGATTCTTTCGTGGTGGTAATGGGCTCCATGGGTGGGGGGGGGGTGGGGGGGGGTGGGGGGGGGGGGTAGTAAGCTGATGCTGACAGAGAGGGAAGAGGGCAGAGCTACCACTGCTGGGCTACTATGTGAACCACTCCTACACCAACGCACAAACAGGTCAACAATCTGACCCGTGGTGGCCTGAGGTGGCCTGTGTGTGTGTGTGTGTGTGTGTGTGTGTGTGTGTGCGTGTGTGTGTGTCCAACAGTGAAAGGGATTGGTCCAGGATGATTTACATAAACAGGGCTGGGGACCAACTGACAAACAGCAATAAAACACTAGCCTGTGTACACATCCACCTCTTACCACTAACTCATAGTGATAAGAGGGAGTAATAGGAGTAGCTCTATCTATGTCAAGAGTCTGTGTGCATGTTGCTGTACAAATATACCAAATCAAGTCACACAAACTGTCCTTTCTGCTAAATAATTCACCACATGGAAGAACTGCAACACATTAATACAAGGTAACAGACACAATATAACCCTCTCTATATGCCACCCACCCCGCTCCTGTAGTTTTAACAATAGGACACCACCACAGCAAGCGTCTGCACCATGCATACACACTTTCAACCTACAACTGTTTTTTCACCACAAACCAACTTCATCCTCTATGTTGTTGTTCGGTAACACAAGCAGATGGCCTTTGATTTTTTCCCTTTAACCTTATCAAAGCGGGTGCATTAGACTTTAAAAAGGGAATTTAAGTCTCTTGTCTTCAATAACATTGAAGACAGAACTCTCCAGATGCATTATTTTGTGTGATGGAATTTTTCATGCGTATTGATTCATTATTTTCTTTCATGCTGTTCATTTGTTTTGCTGTAGATGTGTAGTGATACAATACAGAAATACCTACTGTATTGTGATATTGCAATATATTGTAAATGCTTGAAATTGTTTTTGATACTGTCTGTTTCCTTTTATAATATCATTTTTTGAATTTGTTTAGAAAGTGCCTCAGAAATAACAATAAATTCTCAATATATTATAGTTACTTTCAAACCCAGAACAGGTGATACTGGCAATGTCTGGAGTCTGTAAAGTGATATATTGTACTGCAAAAATAACTAGCAAGTATTAGCAGAACAGTGAAGACCACTACACAGAAGTAAAAGACTCATAGAGAGGCTGGATGAGAGATGGTGAGGGAGAAAAAAAGTGAGCGAGATAGAGACCTTCAACACTCCAAAAGCTTGTCACATGGGGCCCGAAGCCGCATGGCTCAGCACTCTTCTACTCCGTGTTCTGTCCGTTCCTGACGTTTATCTGCTTTATTAGGTTATCTGGGCTCCACGGCTGTCTCTAGGCGCATGCAAGCACGCACACGTACACATACACACACACACACACACACACACACACACACACCTCTCGATTCATTACGGCCCTAACTACTCACTTACGTTTATGCCCTCTTTAAATTAAACCGCAGATAACCGAGCAGCTAGAAAAACGCCCGCACTAACATGGAGAGGGGAAGGGAAAGCCAGTCATTGAAGAGGAAATTAAGAAACATTGTTTGTGAGTGCATTATCGTGCATGTGTGAGTTTGAGTCCGAGTGTGTGTGTGTGTGTGTGTGTGTGTGGTCATAAGGTTGGTTTTTAACGGGCTCATCTGTAGGACTCTGCTTCCCATCATTAGTAATTCAATTTGCTCTTTATTAGCAGCTCTTATCTGAAGCACAGACGGCTACTAGCTGCTTTTCTCACTCCATCTTCCTCTCCCTTCCTCCACACTTACTCCCGCTACTTTTCTTCTGTCTCCTCTGATTCTGAGTCCCCAGTCCTCCCCACCTTTGATTAGGAAATACTTGCGTTCTTACTATGGGTCTTTCGGGTTCGCCACATGTGTACATCTGGCATGAACAGCGGGAAATGATGAGAGGAGGGAAGTGGAAAAAGAAATAAAAGCTGATCGAACCAGAAAAAAAGGTGTGGGAAAGAGGAAGCATAAAGCAGGGAAGAGAGTCAGAGAAAGAGGAGAGAAATGAGCAACGGCGAAGCAGACTGATAGACACAGAGCCATGGGGATGAATAAAGCCTAATGTTAATAGTGATGGCTTTTCTAATGCCTTCTGACTCCATTGACTATGGGAGATTACACCAAGATGGGCATGAGGCGTGTAGGGTACACACAGAATGACCGGAGGGTTGGGGGGGCAAGGGGAGGGAGCATGAGAGGGAGGGAGAGGGGTTGTAAAAACACTGATTGCTTTCCATCAGGTTAGGCCTATATTCTACAGTTCGTTAAAACAATCCAATTTGCAAAAGGATAATTATGCATTAGCTCCTTTTTATCTACTGGGGGAAGAGTGGTGCCAGGGCTTGATAGCAGTGGCGCTGCCTGCTTCCACCTCTGCAAATTACCTACTATCGGCACTTGTTCACCATCACGGCTGAATTGGGCAATCAATTAACCTCCCCCCTCCTCCTCTTATAGCCCCCCCACGCCTCTCCTGTGACAGCCAGCCACACAAAGAGCCTCTAAGAAATACACAGATATGAGCTGTTGCCCTCTACTGGAGATGGCTGTAACAGCTATAGTCATTAGCTAATAGTGACAGGCTATTGAAAACACTAAAAATAAAGGACCACAGCACAACACAGTTGTACCACAACTAGCTGCCAGATTAGGTATGGGCCTTCCTCTAACCATGTAATGTCATTTTGCATGGATGAGCACTTGGTTAACAGCTCATTAGAGCAATTAGTCATAGCAGAGACTGATAACAGAACAACTCTGCAAAATAAATTAAACTGAGCAGGAAAATAATAACACTAGTAATGTTGCTCTGTGTAGTCTCAACAGCCCTGTAACTTCCAGCAAAATAATGTAAAGTTGGAAATAAACTTAATCCCTTTGTGGCGTCTAGGGTATAGCAAAAGGTGTGGGTCATGTTTGTACTCCTTACCTATCCTGAAAGAGGTGGGGGACAGCCGACGCAACTTGTGCCTACCAAAAGACACAAGCTCCTTGGATGGTGTCTTCCTCACCCCTGTGGGGCTCCTGGACAAGGTGTGTATCGGCCCACGGAGGGAATGTTTGCTGGTCACCATTAGTGCTGGTGGACTGGTCCCCCTCTCTAGCACAAATCCACTGTGGTCACAGGACAATGTGCAAAAGATAACAGTAAATTGCTTTGGACATCTTTGGTTAACTAAGGGTTACTGTTAGGCATAAGATGCTGAACATGATCCATTTAAATTGATGTATGAACAACACACTAATGTCACTTGGCATTAGCTCACTGTAGACCAGCGGTTCTCAATCCTGGTCCTTGGGACCCAGAGTACTGCTGGTTTTCTATCCTACCAGGTAGTTAATTGCAGTTAATTGTATTCACCCGGCATCCCAGGTGTAATATATTCTCTGATTAGATGGCTAGGATGAAAACCAGCAGGACTCACAGTCCTGAGGACCGGTATTGAAAACCACTGTAGACTCACTTCAAAGAATAAGGAAACATAAGTCATGCTTTGCTGCCACCTATTGACAAAACACAGTGATGCTCAAACCTGGGAGATGGCATAAAGTGTCCCAGAGAAGAAAAAAAAAATCAGATACAGAAAAAAACAACAAATCATAGCCTGTGCTTGTGTCCCCCTTTCTGACCTGCTAGCAGACCTCCTGATGATTTTCATCCTGCTGCGGAGCTTGAATCCACCAGGGGAGGAGGAGGGCTGGACAGAGGCACGGTGGGATAGTGATGGGGAAACAGCAGGCCCTCCTTTCACTCCTTTGTAGCTTTTTTCTGAGGTCCAGTGGAAGGCAGACCCACGACGGGCCACTGTGGCCCCTCCTGCTACTGCCCCAGAGGCACTCTGCCCCCCAGCCTTCCAGCGGTAACGGCTGCTAAGAGAGTTGCTGGTGGAGGAGGATGCTGTTGCCTTTCTCATTTTGGTAGAGTGAGCTGAAGCTGGTCGAAGCTTCTTGGTGGCTTCTCCCTTCTCCAAAGCTCTCTGAGCAAGAGCCAGGGCTTTGGGTGACAGCGGTTTTCGAGACAGCCTAGCTTGGCCTCCAGCAGAGGAGGAAACCCATGTGTACTTTGAGGTCTTGGGGGCTCCAGTGACTAGACTAAGCCTTCGAGGTAACTTCTTGCCAGGAGTTCGCTTACTGATAGTGGAGGAGGGGGGGCTTCCACTGGCAACTCCTGCATTTAAGAGTGATGTTGGGGCAGCACTCATACCTTTGCCTGGGGCCTGAGTAATGGATTCAGCCTGCCTGGGCCCCGTTCCTCCCATATCCTGGCTCTTCACCCAAGTGAACTTGGATTGTTTCAGAGGAGATGCACTCACTTGGGCTGGGCTGCTCTGAGACCTGGGGTTAAGGGAGATTTGTTGTGATACCTTAGTGACATTACCAGCCATGGAATTTGCAGGGTTTGCCATAACTGACCGTTTAGTCTCAGTGCTGGTTTTTCCTGACAGATGAGAACTGATCTGTAATTTGGAGCTGCTCTGCACTTTGGTAGAGGTGTTGGTCTTGACTGAGGAGGGCACCTCTGAAGAACCGCTGTCTGTCTTTCCTGACAGGACCACATGCCTCCCTTCAGCTCTCTGCTGAAAATCTTGAGTCTGTCTGTGGGGATCTTCTTGTTCTACACCAGCGCCTGTCAAGGCTGAACCTCTTTTTCCAACTTCATGCCGAGACTCAGGTGCCCCTTTATCTGTTTTTCTACTATCTGTGGATGCATTACTCGTATGCCCCTCTTCCTCTCGTGGATCGACCGCTGATGATAAAGTGGCAGTTTTGGTTCTATCAGTTTTATCAGTTCTGCTGCGGCTGGGCAGTGACATGCTGTGAGATATGCCTGTTGCCGATAGGGAACTAGATAACGGGGCAGAGGAGGAGGTAGAAGCTGAGGGCTGTCCGATAGAGGACTGGGGGATCTTGTTATTCAGAGAGTAGGTCTTCCTCCAATTTCCATGGGGCTGAGGGGCATATGATCTTCCTCTGGAGCTCTGTGGATGAACGACTGATGCAGTTTGACCCCTGCCTCTGGCCGAAATCGGTCTTGCTGGATGCCACTGCTCAGCTCTAGCAAAGGGAGCGTTGCCATGGACACTCTTGTGGTTATTGATGAGATCTGGGAATTAAGAAAAGTGGGCAATTCAGTTGTTCAGTAGCTTGCAAACAGATCATGATAATGAGGAGAAGTAGAACAAAGAGACCAAGGGGCTATTCCACAAAGGAGGCTAAGAAAAGCGGGGCTTGCTATGAAAATCCTAACTTGAGCTAATTTAGCAAATCAATCCTGAATTAATCAGTTCCACAAAGCCACCTTCCAGCTAAAGTAATCAAGCTACATCAAGTCTGGTTTGAACAATCAAGATAACTGCACGTTCACAAATTTAAAAGAAGATTTTAAAAAAAGTAGATTTAGTAGGATATTGCTGATGCACAGGAGACTCTGACAGGAGTAGGGATGAAATCCTTAGACTGATTTTTAAATTGTTGTTTACATTCTAGCAAGTCAGTACCATTGCTAGAATGCTTTGTGAATCCAAAATAAACATAATTCTGTGCAGTCATACTTTGTTGTCAATCAACTTTTATTTATTACATCATATCGTGGTTGTATCAAATTGTGAACCCCATATCGCATATCAAAATGTATCGAGAGATAAGCATATCGCCCCATCCCTAGGTATTAATATGTAATCAAATGTAATATAAAAATTACAGGTACCTCTATAAAATGAAATGCAATATGAAACATTGAAGTATCAAATCATGGACCCTATAATTTCACAAAATATCATTTTAGAAAGACTGAAAATAGCTACTCTATTTTGTAGCCTAAATTAGACTACTGGTGACCAAGAACCTATAATTGTCCATCATTATTTGTTTCAATTTCACTAGGTCTACTAAGCCAAAGCCATGGTCCCAAATTATTATTATCGGTCTTATTTCAATTGCAATTTATGCTAATTCTATTGGGATTGTATTAGTAAGTAGGCAAATAGAGCACATTTAAAAATGACAACAACAAAAAAGCCCTCTATATTTTAAGTGGACTAGTCTAACTTTGGTCCAAGTGTAGCCTATGTCAAATTGTGATAGTTTAATGAAAAATCAAACTTTTATTTTGGATCAGTGGGGTGGAGGATTGTGACACCGGTTGAACCAGAGTTGAAGCTACTAACCTGCTCGGGACCAGGCTAGTCTGGAAGGATGAGTTTCCATGGTAATTTAGCTCTGGATTAACGTTATTTAAACTGCTGGAACTATTATTATTATTTAAACTGGAATTGAATTTCTTGAAAATAAACCTGACTTGCCTGGTTTAACCACACTCTCGCTTTGTGGCTAAACGAACAGCTAACGTAAACTATTTAGTTAACTTAGCTAGTCATGTTATCATGAAGCACAGACAAGGGGTGATAAAGCAGAGCGTATGAACCCCAGTAACGTCAATTTACCCTTTAACCGTTACCTAGAGTTAACGTTAGTTACTGCAACTGTTAGCTAGCTCCCATATGATTATCAACGGCGGGTTGGTTACATCCACATGACAGCTGGAATTTCCAAGTGCTCGCTGTTAAACCAACTGATCACTACCTGCTGCCTGTATAACAGTATCGATGATTTACACCAGCGACTTACTTTGGAGGAGTTCGATTTGCCTTTTCAATGCTTCTCTCTCCTCCATGTTTACGTCTGTCGATTTGTCGTCATCAAGCAGCGACAAAGATAGGCGTTCTTGGATGATGTTTTTTACACTGCCCAATCACAGAACGACTTCTGCCGCTGTTGAGCCCTCAACGCTGTCTCACAGACAAGCTCTCGTCTTGTTAATTAGCTGCAACCAGACAAAAAAATTTTCATCCCTCTCCCAGACAGATTGCTCAGTGCGGCTGTGCTGATCTCCAAACACACATGTGCAAATGGTTTAAACTTGGCTTTTGGTATAAAAACAGTGCATGTGGTATGAATGCAACTTTATCAAGTCCATGGCAAAGACTTTGCAATTATACAAAGATTACCTATTTAATCAGCAGCTGAGTATTAATTGTATGCGTTGCTCACAGGGGTGGACTGGCCACCTGGAGTAGCAACATATGAAAAAATAATAAAAAGCCCCATGCTGTTTGGTATAACTCTGATGTAGACTGGCTGTCCGGCTCCATACAGGTATGTGTGGGTCATAAGTTCTTCACGTCAGGGCCAGGAATTTCAGAATTACAAGTTAAGCGTGCATGAATGATATAAACAAGGGGGTAAATAGGACAGGGAATAGCCGAGATGTGACATTTAGGTGTGTGTATGTGTATATAAATATATATATATTTATATATATATATATAGTTTGAATTAAAATACATCAGCCCATATATAAAACCCCATTTTCATTTGAAAAATTCTAAAAAAAATAATAATAATAAAAAAAAAATGTAGAACATTGTAATGTTCTACATGTGTCCATATTGTGAGGAGCAGGTGGGTGTGGGGTGTGGGTGGCGGGACTGTTTGGGTCTTTCCCATACACTGTAAAGGTCTTTCCAGGGCCGGTCTATCTCAGTCAGTCCACCACTAGTTGCTCACTTTATGGTGCCATACTGTACCTATGAGACATAGCTGAGGGCTCAAACACCTTTTAAACAGTCGCGGGCACGAGCTGTGTTTTGTAGGGTTTGTTTGAAAACAGCCTACCACAAAAAGTTTCTTGTGTTTATACTGCAAGATAGTAGCAATCTACTAGCGAAGAATTGCCGTGTCATCACTGCTAAATTGTATGTACAGAGACGGCAGAGTGTCATTTTAGTCAACAGAAGTTACGTGAATTGTAAACTGCCGATGACGCTGATGGCCCTTCTGTGAAATGAAAGGGGAAGTGAAACTTGACAGAGCAGCTGGCCATTTGGAGAAAAACGAACAAGAACTAACACAGAACTAGCATAGAACTAACGTTAGCATTAAGGTTACCCAGCCAGAGCAGGTAACGTTTGCCCATGTTTGTTTGAGAGAGAGTAATAAATCAATAATATGAACTGTCTGTCAGACTAAAGTTGTTGTCTTAGTTGTTTTACTTTCATGAACGCTAGCTTTCAGTAATGTTGCTATCGTTGATGTTAGCTTGAGTGTGCTTTTAGGGGGCGTGATCTTATTTATATTCATATTCTGATCGTTTGAACATGTTGAAATTGTGATTATTATTGTAGTATACTGACTATTTTCTGTCTCTCTCTCTTCTCTCTCTGTGCGCGCGCGCGTGCACGCTTGCATTTCTGTCTAACTTCTTCTACATCTCTTTGCTTCAGCATCATGGACTCATCAGACAAGAACATGTACTTTATCATAACAGAAAAGCCTGGCGACGCCTACATCCATCCAGGCCGCTTATGTTACATCCCAGAGTACAGATACACATCAATCATGAAAAAAAAAGACCCTCCCACAAAGTTACCTGTCATCTACATGGGCTCACATTTAGATACGTACTTAAAGGAGAGTGACATGGAGCCACTGACTGTACAGGAGGCTGAACTGCTGCAAGCCCTGGGGGAGGACTGTGAGAGGCTGAAGTGGTACAAAGAGGAGCAGGCTCTCAAAACAGCTCAGGGGCTCACAAAGGGTACTTCAGTTACTGTGGATGAGGGAGAAGAGAAGCTGAGGGGGATCATCCGCTACATCGGAAAGCTGACAGAGCCAAAGTTTTTGGATCCCCTACCCGGAGTGTTCTTCGGGATTGAACTGCAGGTATGACTTGAAATTGCTGTGATTTATGAATAAAGATAAGCTTGCTGTTTGTAATTTACAGCATGTTCACACATGGAGGTATTGAACTGAGGATGTGAGAGAGATTAACTCAGGGGTGATTGTGCTTCTTTCCTTCCAGGGAGCGGACAAAGGAAAAGGGCCAACTGACGGGACCTACAGGTTGAAAACCCTCTTCAAGTGTAAGAAAGATTGTGGCATTTTTGCCCCATTCTCCAGAGTCAGACCTGTAGTGCCAAGCTCTTTGTCGCCCGCAGTCCCTCAGCCCGCCCCACAGGCACAAACAGACCATCTGAACATAGGGGATAGGGTCACTTTCTTTATGGATGATCACTGTGGCCATGGAATGGTGATGGACCTGCAAGAGAGGGATGGACAACAGTTTGTTCACATCTCCACAGTGAGTGATGATTTGCCTGTGGTATTTTTCAGTTGTTTAGTTTAATTGGTACTAAAGTGTCAGAAATCAGCATGTTGTTGTACTGCCACTGTGTCAAAACTCAATCACCTGTAATATATAATATAAGCATCTACAGCACAAGCTCTAATCAGCCATATTCCTTCACAGTTACTCACTTCTTCAGTCTGTGCTGAAACATACATGTACACTAGCTCAGACCACACCATCCTTTTTAGTCAGTAGCTCTAGTCATACTTTTCTAGCTATATAAAACAGTGCTTACAATTCTCTGTTTGCGGCTTTTTACTCTCATGTCTTCACAAGTACTCCTGTTCATCCTTTAGTTCTTTGATACAGCCAGTCCTTCACAGGGTCCAAATAATGCACTTCCTTCAGAACAAAGTTAGCAATTTGCAATACATTTATGTATTCATTGTTCTTTCTTGTTGTTTACAGGACACAGATGAGAACGGGAAGACAGGGGGCGAAGTTGAAGTTCCACTGGCCTGCGTCGCTATGGGGGAGGTGCTAACTGCAGGTTTGAGCCCTTGACATAATGAAGTGTGAGGCTATTACCCACATTTATAATAAAGTTGACTCAAAAATTTCCTCTTCAAATTGACTCTAGAGTCAGAGCGCATGGACATTGATACACCCTTGGCGGAACCAGATATCGATGCTCACCACATGGGTCTGGGTGTGAACTCTTTGGTAGAAGTGAAGTTGAGTGCTGGCAATTCCTATGGTACTATCCGCTGGATTGGCACTCTACCTGGTCGACAAGAAACCATGGCTGGACTAGAGCTGGTAATCTCTATACTGACATCTTACTGTGCAGATTCAGAACTATATGGTACCTGCTTTCCCCCAAACTTGCAACTTTTAATTGAAACTTCTATATGTAGTTATAGAAAAAATTTTGAACTGCTGAAATGTTAAAAGTTCATGATATAGCTTTGGCACTGAATGAGTTGTCCTCAAAGGGAAAACTGGATTGCTGGAACAGATTTTTAAGCTGTAAAGTAACTCAGTAACAGGCTGTGATGGCCATACTCCCTTGTCCTATTATACAAAAAAGAATCTTCTAGATTTATTGCTGCTTCACTCTCTGACTTGGCAATGTTTAGTTTGTAATGTAAGTTCTAAGCATTTGCAAATTATTGCTGTTCAAGTCATGTTTTCTTACCAAAACTACATATAGTCTTATATGTTCTGGCATTACTCTACATCTTTGTATTTCTCTCTTCAGGAGGACAAGAAAGGAGTGAGTGATGGTACCTTTAAAAATGAGCGCTTCTTCCACTGTCCTCCCGGAAGAGCTCTTTTTGTCAAGCTGGCCTCATGCCGTCCCGACTCACGCTTTCAGAACGAATCAGCCAATCACAGTGAGAAGATTGCAAAATATGACTTTGCAGGTCAGAATCTGATTGGTCAACTAATTTTTTACTTTTTGAATTTTAGCCTTGAATATTGCCTTGCTCACAATTCTGTTATGTTATGGGACACTGAAAGACCATGGTGACAATGCAACGCCCCCTTGTGGACAACAGTTCTGTTGGCAGCAGAGTGAATGATTGGTGGAAAACCCCAACTTCTGCCTTGTCTCCAGTCCATATTAACTTAAGTGGAAGTTGTATTTTTTGACTGGATTCCTGAGCTGTTTTTGGTTTATTTTAATACAAAAGAATATTCTACAGTAGAAAGCATATTTCACTCTAGATTAACCATTTTATGTTTTTCCTCCCATATTATTTTAATTTAAAAAATAAAACTAAACATTACATACAGGGCAATATACAGTATACATATAGAACACATATGTTCCTCTTCAGCTCCCATATGTCTGTATATATATACAGTACTGTGCAAAAGTCTTAGGCACCCTAGCTTTTTTATATAAAATGTATGTTTGATGTTTATTTGTTTTCTGCTTGGCGTGTCAGTAGACTGTTCTTATAGTACATTTCTTTGATATGGATGGAGAAACTTTTCATTTCATTATTTTTGAAAGCATCTTTGCTTTATGGATGTTTTTACATGTGCCTAAAACTTTTGCACAGTACTGTATATGTAACACATAAATAGCTAGAATGCTGCGTTTACAACAAACTGATGGCAACATTGCGTTGGAGATGATACATAGAATGTGATGCATTCAATTGTGAACAAGGCGCCACTATTCATCTTAGGCTGTGTATATAATGCTTTATGTGCCACCATTGCCTTATATGTATGTGTTTGTGTCCTTTCTGAGCTTATGTGTGTGTGTGTGTGTGTGTGTGTGTGTGTGTGTGTGCTCAGAAAGAGAGACAGAGCACAGTACAGGGAAGCTGGAAAATGTTGCTCCCATCAATACTGAGCAAGTCAACCAGGTTCTGATCGGACGGATGAAGGGGATCCAAGGCCACTGTAACTCCTGCTACATGGATGCTGCCCTCTTCAGGTTAGGATGATGACTGTAGTATCATAATAGACTTTGAACAGGAATTTAAGCCATGGTGATGCTTCATGTCATACCTCTGTTTCTCCCTGTCTGTCTAGTTTGTTCTCTTGCTCCTCCGTGCTGGACTCCATCCTGTTTAAATCAACAGAGCCTCGAGATGCCCCGATTCAGAAGACCCTGCTCAATGACATTGTCAACCCCTGCGCAGGTGTGTGTTTACAAAACATTCTTATTTTTTAATTTTTGTGGCAATGGAAATGTTATTATGTATTCGTAAATACTGTATGTGTCCTACTATCCGTGTTTACTGTGATCCATACACAGTAAGGGCTTTGTGGAAGGGCGGCACGTTATGAAGCTTCGGCAGCAGCTGCAGAAACACGGCTACAGCCACTCCTTCACTACTGATGAGAAAGGTAGATTTAATCTACAGTTAGGTGGAAGCTTTAATGGCAGTGATTTTTGGTCGGTTTATATTCTATAACTGTATGTGACTGTTGTCTTTCAGATCCAGAGGAGTTCCTCACTGTCATCATGCACCACATTCTCGCCCTGGAGCCTCTACTCAAACTGTACTGTTACAGCATAACTACCAGTGTCTGCTTACTTATATCAGCTATTGGACCTGTTTTCATTGGAGTTTTATGCATTTTGTTAAACAGATAGGATAAAGGTTAATTGAAGATGCTGGTGATCTTCATTCTTGGCTGTACACTGCAAATCATAGTTGATGTAGAGTTTATTGTGTATAGGGCATTTCCCATTGCATAGCTTGATTCTAATGATTTTTGGACGATCATTCCCCCTCCATTTGGAAAAGTCACTTAATTCTTCGAGAACTTACACTGCACATGTCTTGCCTTCTCCCCCCAGTTCAGCAGATGGTAAAGTGCAGGAGAGTTATTGCTACCAGATCTTCCTGGACCAGAACCACAGCCTGGTGCTGCCTACAGTCCAGCAGCTACTGGAGCACTCCTTCCACAGCGCAGGGCTCAAACTGGCCGAGGTGGGATTACTTGACTTTCTGTTCATACTGTACTGCTAATCAAGGTCAAGGTTCAACTCACTTTCATGTTACTCTTGAAATGTCCTCATGTCAATTAAATCTTTCATGAAATGATTAGAACTTTGATTTGAACTGTAGATTAACAATGGAACGTCCACATGCAGATAGATCCATATGCAAATTTTCATTTAATTAAGTGCAAGCTTTCAGTCAAACAAGACCCTCTGCAAGGCATACCAGGCAGACAATGGATTAAACTAAGAGTAAATTAAATTCAGCTTTAGATCTACTATCTAATGTTTCTGTCATCTCAGTTGATGCCAATCTCTGCAACTAATATCAAACTTGTTTTTTGTCAGGAGAGATTAGATGAATTCATCTGTGACAAACATCCCCTGTCTGGTTTCCCTGTAGATGGTGCTGTTGGCCAATTTTCTATGCCGATCCTAATATCTCCTCCTAGATTGAGTGTATTGACTCCGCCGCTGCCGCTGTATTGTGGTATTCTGATTTAGTTGTTTTATAATTTCAGGTGCCCTCCTGCCTCATCCTCCAGATGCCTCGCTTTGGGAAGAAATTCAAGATGTTTGACAAGATCATTCCCTCTCTAGAGCTGGACATCACTGACCTCCTCTCAGAAGGTAGTGTAAACCCCCACACACACACACTCAAACACAAATGAACCAAGAGAATACAATATTTAGTGTGTGTTTCAGGTCCTCAGCAGTGCATGCTGTGTGGACAGCTGGCCCATGAAGAGTGCATGGACTGTTTTAAAGATCCCATTTTCAGCCAGACAGGATTCAAACTCTTCTGCAAGAAATGTTCTTCTCAGGTGGAGTGTGTTGTTGTTTTTTATTATGTGTGGACACCCAAGTCATTTCATACATCTTTGGCATACCTCAAGGCTTGTCCAGGATAGCGTGTTTTTCTTAGCTATAGTATGTTTTTCTCTCCAGGTGCACTCTCATCCCCAGCGGCAGTCCCATCGGCCAACCACTCTGGAGATCCCCGAGGGTTTCCTTGGACGCGGCGCACCTCATTTCCTGGCCAGAGACAAACTGGAGCTGTTCGCCGTGCTCTGCATCGAGACGAGCCACTACGTCTCCTTCATCAAGCACGGGCCGCAGAGCCAAGACTGGATCTTCTTTGACAGCATGGCTGACAGAGAAGGCGAGTAGTTTGCATTCACATTTTGTTTTTGTTACAAGCATACTGTACCGCTGGTTCTTGTTTCTTCATATGCTTGGCTCACTTCTCCACTGTGTGCGCTTTTGTCAGGGGAGACAGACGGCTTCAACATCCCCGAGGTGCAGGCCTGCCCCGAGGTGGGCATGTACCTGGACATGTCCCTCGCGGAGCTGGCCAATCAGGTGCCTCGGGACATGAAAGGTGTGGCCAAGCGTCTCTTCTGTGATGCCTACATGTACCTGTACCAGAGCAGCAGCATGTGCCTGTATCGCTGAGAGGGGGGCGTCATTACCATGGAAAGCCCACGGCTTTTTGATTGCACAAGTTGATAGTAAGCAAATATATCATAATATATTATACATATTATAATATACTAGCATCCTGTTGTTGCCTTTGCTGTTCATGTAAATGCCTTTTTGCCCATCTTGAAAGAATGTGTGAAACTACACACATGACACATAATGTGTATATGTTGTTTTGCCCTAGTGTTGGGAAAGTAAAATTAGATTTGAATAATTTATAGCAATTTTGTCAAACTTCAATAATATTTTAGGATTGAAGAGTACCAACTGACACATCAACAGCACAACTGACATATTGATTGCTCATTCATTTTGAATTGTAATCTGAAGAGAAATAAATTCACAATCACTGAGTACTGATACAGTATGTGATGGAAAAGATAAATTACACTTTGCACTGTATTATTAAGTAGTATTAATTCCTCCTGATGTAAAATATGTATCTTTACATGGTAAACGTTTTTATGTGAGAGCAAATTTGTTTGTCTTGTAAACATTAACAGGTAAAAAGATGCAGTTGTGCAACAAATCCATGTGAAAAGGCATGCCTCTATATTGTACTCTAAACACTGTATTGTAATTTGCTTGATAAGATCACCATTGTACCTTAATGCTATCTGACTAATTAGGGTTTAGGATGGTAGCTGGATGAGTTACTTAAGATATTCCAATTAAATTTGTTCAGTTTCTTTTGGTGTTTGAAAGGTTTTGTTTAATGTGGAACATTTAATTCCAATTTTGCCTCAGGGAAGGATTTGCTGTTCATTCATCCAACTACAATATATTACATTTGCACTTAAAAGGTTGTATTGCCACGAATGTGATTCTGTGCTAAATCTATTGTCTCTTATATCTATGTTTGTCGTTATGGTTTCTGATACAGTACATTGAATACAACAATTAAGCAAAAAATAAAATATATATAAACTACCACACACATTACTTGTGTTTTATTATATTTGAAGAACAGAAGATAGATTTCCAGCATATTTAGATGCATATATACATTTTTATTGAGAAATACCTTAGGCAAAATCTGCAAAAAAAAAAAAAAAATAGCCAAAAGCTAAAAAGAAGAATCAAATGCAAGGACTAGTGATGGGAATACTTGCTTTGAATAATATCATGAAGATATCCTTATGGCTTTTTTTTTGACAGTCAACCAAGTAATCAATATGACCTTTATTGTTTTTTACAAACTGACACAAGGATGATATAGTGGCTTTGATATTCTGGGAGAAAAGCATTTTTCACTGTGAGAGAATGGATTCGGAGGCAGAAAGATAGAAAAGAGGACAGTGAGGGATGTAGGGCAGAGCACTGGACACGAGCAAGTGAACATGTTAAGATTATCGTGTCCTCTGCAAAACCAAAACCCACTGCTTCCATCCTGCTGTGTTACACAGTCTCTCCTGTCAATGAGGAAAGAAGGTCAGATCGTAGCATCGAAAGCATCGTCCAGAGTGATGGGGACATGAAGCGGCAAGGCATTCCAGACATTCAGCTTTAAAAAGGTGGCTATATAACAGTGCTCATGCATAAAAGATCAATGTGGGTGTGAGGTTTGCTGGACAGGGAAATGTCATGTTGGTTTAATGGCAGAACGAAAGGGCTCACTGGCTGCACGGGGCCACAGGTGAGATCTTTGTGTGTGTGTGTGTGTGTGTGCATATCCGCATGCCTCTGCATTTGTGGGCCAACTGCCAAAGGTGAGATCTGTATACTCTGTAATGTGTGTGTGTGTGTTTGCTTGGAACAATTGCCTATTAAGAGCACATAAAGCAGCATGCATATTCATGACTCACACAATGAATTACTTCATTTGGCCATAAAAGAACATTTTTACATCCCTGTGCTTTTTCAAGATTTTTTCAGGACACTTCTAATCTTCCCTTTACAGAAACAAGCAAAGTGGTGGCTCCGATGCAGATGAAACCTTCATAAAACCAGTACTGAGAACACTGTGATAAGGAGAGCAATTAAAATTCTTTGGCTGTTGATGGAAGCAAGCTGTAAAATGCTCTGGAGAGGTAGTTATAAATCTACCAGAGGGTATTTGGAATAGAGTTGGCTGGTGAAAGGGTATCAGTGCAACTGCATTTTGGAGAGCAACACTTTTAAAACAGAGTGACTTGGCTTTCTCTGAGGTAAATGACAAACTGTCTGTGTGACATTAGTGACCTGAAGCCTATTGCAAACAATAAGAGCAGTTGTCTAGATTGTTTCTGACCACTCACCCACTGCAGTGGACTGTAGCACTGCTTGTATTGAAAGTAAAGCAGTAGCAAATTCAGTCATGTAGAAATTCATGAACCACATCCCACAGCACAGAACAACTGGTTACCTCATGCTTTGCTTGTCACAGTTCAAAGGCTTACAGTGAGATTCATAACCTTGGCCATTTCTTTTTTTCAGAGCTCTGTAGCGTCTATTACACTTAATATCACAACTAAATGTGTGCTTTGTCTGCTTTGAAGTGTGCTTCTGACTCACGTCAACCTTAACTCTGTCAATCGGACACCATGTACGGCAGGACTCACATGATCTGAATACTCTCCAAGGATTCCCACATTGAAGTGTCAAGACATGTAGCCGCTCTCTCTCTCTCTCTCTCTCTCATCTTTTTTTTAAAAGGATGACTTCTTGGATATTTGTCTTCATTCTTGATGCTTTTGATCCTGCTGTCCACTGTGTTTCCCCTTCCTCTCGCTGTGATCAGCTCAGTGAATGACCTCTACACTAGCTGGAGTGATGTGCTGTGCTGTGCTGTGCTGTGCTGTGCTGTGCGGTGCGGTGCAAGCTCTGCGCTCTGTGATGAGTGAGCAGTAACTAATGGTTCTCTCACATACCCGAGGGCACGGCTGGCTACAGCAGGGAGCAGCCTTGAGTCTTAATACTCAGCCCTGCAACTCAACAAAATAGCGTATTCCTTTAATCCAACATGCTCAGCATTTTACAAGCATATGCATCATTACGCGAAATAAAGTACAGATTGTGTGTGTGTGTGTGTGTGTGTGTGTACATATGGGGAGGGCTAAAGTTTAACTAGTCTCCAGTTTGTTGAAAGAAGATATTTATTGTCTGCATAATAAAACACACAAATAAAGCCCAGAGAGCAGTAGGCGTTCATTTCAAAATCAACATGACATTTCTTGTCTTGCCCCATTCATTCCTGCACTTATTCCTGGAGATTTTAAACATTGCACTGTCATACTCTGTCCTTGTTACCCATTTCAGATCTGACCATACCGTATTTCCATCAGTGGCTTGTCTCTACAGTGTGTGGTGGAAGCCTACAAATAAGAACGGGGACATGTGATCAGTCTTGATGGACTGGAACTCCTACCTTCATCACGGTGTCCTGTGTAAGAATTCAGATCTGTCTACCTATTTGATTTGAGAAAAAAAATCTGCTGTACAGTAAAACATCTGTCTTAATCCTAATCCAGTTCAGACATTCAGCTGTACAGAGCACGTCTCTTTACGCCGTGTACAGTCAGTGTTTCATGGGTTAATCCCCATGCTCGCTAAATTGCAAGACAACTCTTGATCTTTTCTCATTCTGTTTCATCCATTTTATGGAGCTGTGGGGATTATATCATTGTAGTTTGAAACTGGGGGGGAAAGAAAGAGCATTCCTGACTGTGAATTTGTTGTCTTCATAGTCACATATTTCCCACAAGAGTTGTAGGGCAGCATCCGAGTGAGCTCTGTTTTTGTGTTTTTTTATTTCTACACAGTCTTCGACATGTTTTTAAAATGTATTTATATATATTTATTTTTTGGATGTCTCTTTCCTCTTAACAAACCATTCACCTTTTGTCATCTCATCTCCGTGAGAGTAAAAAAATTTATTTTCACATCCACATTTTATCATTGCTTAATGTCCATTTTCAACAAGATTCATAAAAGGTTCCTCTCCTCCCATGAGAACTGGTTTTATTGCTCTCCCTTTGAGATTTATGACTTTCAATAGCCATATGCTCTTTTAATAAGTTATCATTATTAACACTCATAAATGTGTCATTAAAGCACACATGCTGGCTTAATGCAGTCGTCTGTACAGGGGGTTGTGAGGCTTACATCTCAAGAGTCTTAAATTAATCATAACACTGTGGCTGCGGTGATCCTTTGATATTGCTGTGAGCTCTCTCTGTCATCAGCACATTTGGGAGCCAGATCTACGTCCATCATGTTGAGACAACATATTATCCCCCCTCGTCATGGGAAATGTTCACATGGGAGTGGCTGGCCAATCTTGCATCTGCATAATTTAGCACTGTAAAGGTTAACCCCCTCTCATGTGCCGCTTCACAATGTCCTCCAAATACTGCAGTGAAATGATAACAAGCATGCTAGTTCAGCCAGACTGATCCATATTTCCATGTTTTCCCTTATACAGTATATCAGCCGAGCCCCAGGATAGTTGAGACATGTGAAGAGGGTGAATTAGTTTCTAGAGCATTATCACACTGTCTTAGTCCCAATCTCCTTCATTACATTCTTGGATAAAACAATGAAAGTAACTGATTGAAAAATAAAAACCTGGCATTAGTTGGCTGTGATGAAGCCTGAATGAACCATGTTGTCTGTCTGAGCGTCTTCAGTTACTGTCGTCCTATTCAGCAAGAACCATCCATTGGGACTTCCACTGATTTATCCATCACAATAAACACAGAGCTGAGCTTGCCCATAAGGGGACTGTAAGACATGGCCTTTAGTGAGAAACCATTGATCGATCCCCCACAGGCTGGCCCTCAATAGAACTGGCGGTCTTTGTATGTTTCTGTTCAGCTCCTTTGTGTAATGTGGATGCTACTGATGCCTGAGCTGATTTGAAACTTTAATTCAGGGGTTTTAAGGGACATCTAGGAGTCACAACATTTTTGAATGTCTACCATACAGTACTGTATGACAAAGCTTAGAGACTCTCATAACTGATAGAAAATTGCAATTTTATGTATTAGAGGTAAAAATAAAAAAAATCAATCACAAAATATAAACTACCTGGGAAACATAACAAATCCAACTATGAAAAGAATATTCTTATTAAATGAATGAGTGAATGTACTGGGGACGATCAACATTGTCTTATTGTTGTGTTGGGATATTATGCACATCAACATAATAAGACATGCACTTGAATTTGATCCTGCACCTTAAACAGCTGATGAGAACAACAAAGCACCTTAATCAATGGCAAAGCTCCCTATGGCAAGAATGTGAATACTACTTGTGTAGTCCTGAGATAACGACAATTAATGCAAGGCTTGGATTGTTCAATTATCATCAGAGAGGGAAGGAAGTGCAGACGGTTCGGCTCGTTCGTCTGATTAAGCGGAGACCTCTGTAACTCTGTAGCAACCGCGGAGCCGTAAAGAAAGCTTGATTCTTGTGAGAAACACCATGTCAACGGAAGAGATCAATGAGCCCTCTCTAAAAGGCACACAGTCAAACTCTCAATTAGGCTATAATTAGGAGCTAGCTGTCTGTCTCCATATGATATCCTCATTAAACCATTCTTACAAGTCAGACCAAAAACGACTGTATTTTAACACTGGACTAACAAAGTAAAGGAATCACAGCAGTAAGAGTCTCTGCAATGGTATTTGTTTAATCCTTCATGGGAGAATATGACTGTATGACTGTATTTACTGGGAGTAAACACACTGGAATTAGATACTTATCATGCATGATTGATGATCAAAACAGCAAACATCCTGGCTGCTAGAATGTGTTTTGCTGTAACCTTTGACCTGTGCTAACTCTAGACCTGTTTACCTGTCTCTCTGTTTTCTCTTTTCATACCGACTCCTGACCTCGGACAGCACTAATGAGAGGAAGCAACATTGACTTACCATTCTGACCGGGCTCCATGCAGCCCTTGGGTTTTTGCTGTTGTTGGTCCTTGTAAAGATAATGCTAATCATGTTTCTTTTTAATGATGCTGTTGTTGTTGTTGAATGAGTAATTCCATTGCGATAATGCCATGAGGAGAGATGTGTATAGACTGCAGTAATACTACTACTAATAATAACAACATTACTACTACTACTACTACTACTAATAATAATAATAATAATAATAACAATAATATTACTATATGCAAACGAAGTGATTACGATTCTATTTCAACCACGCATTCATTCTACAAAGAATGGGTTTAGCAAAGCTTAGCAAAGAAATTAAATCTGCAAATGCAGATTAAGTGGACAGTTTGATTCTAAGCACAAACTGGTGTCAGTAAATCCTTTGCAAGAAATTTCCAATCTTTTGAAACACTTGCCAGAAATGATGCTGTGATATTCCATGCTGAATGTCTTTTTCTGCCAATAAAAATTCCCTCTTACTGTCGAACTGGTCCATTTGATCCCATTCATTGTGATCACACTGTAAAGGCCCTGACTTTGCCCTAGTTGACCAGGTCAAAATAACTTTTGCCAACACCACATGATAATGAGATGATTGTGATGCGAACATGGCTTGGTTCTTGTACTCACAGAGGAGGCTGTTATGGGCCATATTGGCCACACTGACCATAACATCTGAGATTCTCTGGGATGGATAGGCTTCAGCTGGGAGTGAATGTGTAAATTGAATACATTCATGCTCAGCTGGTTGCACAAGCTCCTCCCAACAGAATACATCTCTCAGTAAGAAAATCTGACCTTCAAACTGCGTTGTGAGATCCATTTGTATAAATCACAGGCTCATTATATATCCGCTAAACATGGCTACCCATGCAAAATCACACAGCATTTTAATACGCATTGGAAATGGATGGGTTCACATTTACATTGCTATATCTATTTTCTATTTAGCCTGAACCCTTCTGTGCATTCTATGTGTTAATTTGAGGGCAAAGCCTTCATCTTTCAAGGTAAGAAAGTAAGACAATAACAATGACAGTGTCAATAAATGTCAATGAATTTTGAAAGAACTGGATTATGTGGATAATTTTCATACTGCCACACTTAATGCATTCTCGGTCTAAATATTATTTATTTATTTATTTATTTGTTTATACACACTTTTCAAAACCAAACTTACAAAGTACTTCACAACCAATGAAAATAAATATGAACAATTGACATAGTATAGCAGCATAGGTCCAGCCATAGGGATAAGACAAATAGGAAATAAATAACAAACAATGCAACAATGGTTCACATTCTCAAACCTTACTATGATCTTTGGCTTTTATTCAGCCAAAGATAAGGTTTGACAAGTGTTCTGATGAAGAAGAGTGATAAGATGAAGAAGACGACGATACTGACTCTTGATGATCTTATGAGTTGGGATAATGCTTGTTTTTCATGGTTTAGCCCCACCTAGATTGATTTCATTAAGCAGAATTCACATGGTAGCAGGTCTACTAGATCTACAGTATATTGAGAGGTGACTGCATCATTCCATTCAGAAAAAGCTCTTTTGGTCAGTCAGCTTTCTCAGTGAGAGCCGCACATCTTTGGAATACACCCATACGCAATCAAACAACATATTTAAACATAGTCTAAATAAATGGTTCATTTCTAATCAAGCTTGTCAACATGAATCCTAACCCTTTTTCAGGGCAACACTAATTCGTTATCTTATTTTTCTCCTCATTTTTTTTTTTTTTTGGTCTCATATTTCTCCTGTCTGTCTATCTGTACTGTACAGATGATTGTATGTTGTGTTTTTTATGTGCTTTTAATTACAGTTCCTGGCCAATAACATCTGGCTATAGAGACTAGAGTTGAAAATTAACCAGTTGGCTAACACTGGCACATGTACCCTCGGATCAATTAATGTACATGGTCCCTGTTTAAAAATAAATAAATAAATAAATGACTGAATGACTCTGCCAACCTTAGCTCCTCAGGCAAGTCTTTCCAACGCCTGGCCTGACAGCAAAATAATACGTTATCATTATTCTCAATGTATTATCATTCAAATCACCACATTGCATCCTCATAAAATGTCTCCTTGTGACTTACAAAAGGCATTCTGATGGTTATCACGTTCTATGTGTCCGTGAAATGTCTGTCAAAAGTGGCATTAAGTGCACCAATCTCTCAGTCTGCCAAGTCACATTGAGAACGAAAGTGACTGTCCCGACACTGTGAAGAGGGTGACACGCTTTCATTGCAGTAACAAAGGATCAGAGAGGCTGCAGCTCAAAGCCAGCACAGCCACAAAGAGAGACACAGATTTGGCAGATAAATATAGAGAATGTACCTAGATGCAGACACAGAGAATGTGAGTTTGTACATGTGCACACATACACACATGAAATACATACAGGTACTGAAAAACAAGCAAAAGTGTCCTCAAATAAACTAAGAGATCAGTTGAAATCATCATCATCATTATGTGAAATCATCAAATGGTAAGGGCAGTCTGGTTGTGCAATACTCATACATCTGGAAACAAGCCATGTACTTCCCTGCTGAATGATGGGCAAGGGCTTTTATTGTGAAAAGAATAGAACAGAATTAAGACAGAAAAGAAAAATTGGCTCCCTTTAGAGCTTTTACATCTTTACCTGTTTGGTCAATCTCTAGGATAGGACTGGGGCTCAATCAAGTGTCCATAATTCTAGTATTGAGTATCCAGAAGGATTTCATCTTGCCGCAACCAGCAGTGTGGTGAAATTAGTGGCCCTTTGTCTCTGGTGAGCACCAGCTAACAAGCTCAACCTGAGGCATGAGATGTCTATGGTTCTCCCAGCCCCTTACCATATGATTTAATAACTTACATGACCTCAACAACAAAATTATGCATAACCATTCCTTCTGAAATGTAATGAAACACAAAACCTAACTCTTACGGCCCGCTCTATCAACAGTGAAACATTCAGGGAGGTGAAATAGAAGGCTAGTTTGTTAGCCAAATGTAGTATGTTAACATCAGATTCAGCAGAATCCCCTCAATGTTAGATCAAGGTGTTTTCATTTTCTTTATTTTTTCTTTATTTATTTTTTTTACAGAAAACAAGTGGTATATTAAAGCAAAGTGGACTCAGTGAAAAAAAGCCATATTTAGAATAAATATTGATTATATTGTTAGTAACAGAGATATAGAAAATGTTAATGGCCAACATACAGTATATTTTCTAATTCCACACAGGGCATTGAGTCGAGCGACCATTTGCATGCATGCTGAAAGAAATGCAATGGCAACATCTTAATAATCAAATAACCATGAGGCCACCTGATGTAGCTTCATTCAAGGTCAGCATGCTTCATCATAGCTTCATCTTATGCCTTTCATCATAGTTTTGTTTCAACAACAAATCTAACTGTCAATTTACCATGTAAATCAACAACAGGAAGGAAGAACTGGACACAAAGGCAAATCCTTCAACACAAACTACTCTTTCCTGACTGTCAGTCTCTTGTCTCAATCCTCTGTATTAATATTTTCCTTTTAAATAATAAAATTATAAATACATGTGGCTTCCCAAGATGGAAATCACTCTCCATGTTTTCCTTTCTAAAAGGTAGATATTGTTGATGTTTCTCCAAATGAATGCAACGTGAGTTTTCTCTCTCAATTTGCAGGTGAACATCGATCAGAGATGAAACTGTGAGTCTGTCTTCAGGTCAGTCGCTCCTTTATGACACTGACATTCTAAATCTATGAACTCTGCTGCATTCTGTCCAGCTGCATTATGATTCATCAAATGAAGCTCAGGTCCCAGTAGACGATGACAGATGCGATTGATTGATGACAGAGATGTCTTGCTTGGTACATTTATAAACTTTATAAACTACACATGATTAAAAAACACATAACTGAATATTCAGAATTTGTATTAAGATACCGTATCTTTTATGTGGAAAACATTAACTGCTAATTCCTATTGCACTTTCAACTGTTTTAAGCCACAAGTTAGTTCACTCTAATCTTACTAGTACCTACTACTATTACTACTATACATTACTATTACCTATTACTACTACCTACTATCATATCTGAGGGGATACTTTAGGAAAATAAAAAGAAAAGTTATTCATCTTTAATTCAGCTTTTCAGGTGTAGAATTTATTTTTTCTAGAACAACCTGCGCATCATGCAACCCATGTAGTTAATAGAAACATGGGTAGCACTTTACAATGGCCTTTTCCAAGTGCATGAACTTTTAAGCACCGATAACATTTGTTTTGTCCTCCCTAATTATATTATTGTACCCTATAATTAATTTTTAATATGCAGTAATTACAAAAATAGTTACACCATAACTACCTTATAAATCTCTCATAATTACAAAAGTGTTACCCCTTAATTCCCAGACTTGTTGTTTTGTTACCCTGTAACTACAGCATTGTTATTTCATTAGTACCCCATAATTACAAACTAGTTACACCGTAATTAGCGTGCTGTAAAATAAAGCGTTACCACATTTTTGACCCTCTACTCTGGCAACAGAATTGTAAAACTCACTAATGAATAGGCCATTACTGACGTTATCTTGAGCCCACAGAACCATTTCAGAGGATCTAGTCATTTTTATTTGTTTTGAGTATTGTGCAATGAACATTGGGTGGTGATATGGTGATATTGCATTTTGGAATCAAGCGCTTCCTTTATTGACAGGAGATGATACAGTACATGAACTCATCATCCTCCCTCAAAAGAAAATGTCCCGATGGGTTTCTCAGGACAAACATTATCGAGTCGAAGAGCTTCATTGGTTGTCACTGAGGGATTTTTAGAACAAGCCAAGGCAGATGTGAGAAGCTAAATGACATTTGCGTGTGAGGCTGATGAATGGTATACATAGAAACTTATAGGAGAAAGGGCTTAAATAGAATTTTCCTCTTCGGATAAGATAAGCACAGTTGGCAAGGACTGAGGTGAGGGCAAAACACGTGACACATCTGGCCGACCCTGTCCCATCAAGTTCCGCTGTGAGTTGAGAGCCTCACAGTCTCTTTCTGTGAGCCATGTGGGGACATGCAGCTGGAAACAGCAGGTGTCCAGCTATGATAATACACACACACACACACACACATACACACACAGGAATGCTGTTCGAAGGCTTACACCAAGTCACAGAGGAACAGATTTGGGAAAACAGAGACGGGGTCAGCTTTAGGTCCTATGTGGCAGCGGGGGTCCTGTTCACATGCCAAGGGTGTCTATTGACGACCTGTCTGACAATGCCTCCCCCTGCTGCTTTACTCTACAGCTCAGTCAATCTAAACTTATACTTTATATTTTATACTTTGGTTCCTTTCCCACATGGTAGAGGTCGAAAGGTAATCCCGCTCAATCCAATATGACGCTGCACAAAGCACTGCTGGTTTTAAAAGTCTATGCCAGGTCATTGGAGTTCAATTGGCAAGGTGCGCAAACAAGTGTCTTATTAAGCAGGTGGGTCTATGACTAAATGTCCTAATTCATAGCAATCTGAATGCCTACATTTACTCTTCAACAAATATTTCAGATAAAGAATATATTAAGTTGACTTCCTCCCAATCTCGGAAACCCATCGTCTATCCGTCTCCTCCTTAAACGCAGCATAGTTTGGTCTCTAGCCCTGTAAACATGGACACAAACTTTACCTTGTAATGTATGGTCTTACTTTAAAATGTTGGGAAATAAAGAATTTGAGTTCTTCTGATCATTTTAGCATTATTTTTTTTTTAACATTCCATGATTGGCCTCTGTACAGAAAATGCCAAACTTGGCTGATGAAGTTTTCTTTATTCTGGTCCCATCAAACATGTTTGCAATTAATCTATTAACAAGAAATAAAAGTAGAAACCTTTTAATTCTGCTTCTCCCTTTTAAAACTGTCCACATTAGCTTTCAGTGGAATTTGAAATACAAATAAATTTTTTTATTGATAACATTTAAGGTGTTTGCTAAATAGATGTTTGCTATTAGAGTCCCTGGACTCTGAAACAGGTTGCCTGAAGATATAAACCAAGTAGACTCTTTAAAAATTGACATCTTACAAATCGCTTGATAATAAAAGGTCAAAACAATTTCTGATACTTTTTAAAGGATAATTGATAACTGAAGTCCTTGAATGACAAAAAAATAAAGACTGCATCATCTAGAAATTGCATGATAAATTTCATGAAATGATTTAGTTATGGACAGGAAGGAGAACAGTTCGTCCACAAGGCAAAGTCAGACACCTCTCATGCTGCTCCTTCTCCTCAATACATCAATATAGCCACACACCATAGTGCCCTCTCTCTCTCTCTCTCTCTCTCTCTCTCTCTCTCTCTCTCACACACACACACACACACACACACACACACCCACACACACACACATTTCATAAATACAGATAACAAAAGTGAAAAAATATTATGTTTAATCGGAATTTGAACCCACTCCTCCCCTTACAGTTAGACCCCCTTTTTCAACACAGGTGTTGTTTGCAAAGCAGCTCACTGTTGGTGGTCCTGGTAGGGAGCCAAAGGCAATGTGTGTCATTGATCGACCTCTGCATTCAGTCCAGTTGGTGCCTCCAACTACACAAGCAGAGTAGCAGCTCTATCAGCTGCTGTCAAAACACATTGTTTATATGCTTGTATTTATTCTAGCCGTTTATATTAAGTGTCCTGTGTAATGGAATTATAGCTACAAGGGCATGTCCACATGCGGGCGCGCGCGCGCGCACACATGCACACACACACACACACACTTCAAAATTCGTTTAAGTTTACTCCTGCTTTGTAAAGTGGATTTACCTTTGCAAAAAAGTAATCCGATAATAAATGAAGGAAGAATACTATATCACGTAATATATGTCACAACGAAAAGTCCTTATATCGTAGTGATACCATAGGAGTAAAAAAAAAAAAACATCAAATATGATAAGTATAAACACACTACTGAACACCAAAGAGCAACTTCCTATAGGAATATTATAGAGTAGGACTTGGATAAATTAACGTGTGGATGAATGATGTCCGAAGACAAAGATTCTTTCCAAAAGTTGAGAAAATGAATGAATCCTCCCCATTTGGTAATGTGCTCCATACTGCTGCTGTATACGTCTGTGCGCTCTGCTTTTTCAGGGGGGCGCGCACCTTGTTTGGCTCAGTCGACTCCAGGCTCTCCTCCGCGCGTAACGTGAAAGTCTTGTTTGGTCACCGGCTAACAGAGAGACCGTCAAACTTCATATTGGCGAATATAACCAAATTGTTTTATGGATTTTTGCATGAGGAGTGTAACAAGGGGAAATCACCTCTTTCGAAAAAGGAGACGATTAATTTAATTTCTTGGAATTTGTTTTATTTTATTTTTTGCGTATTTTCCTTAAAACCTAATAATATTGCAAAACAGTATGATCATCTCTACAACTTGGTTGAAATGGATGGCCACGATATTTCACTTCTGGCTGTTGTTGCAGTTGGCGGTGTGGGAAACGGTGAGTGAACAGACAGGAACAACTGAATGTTGACTCCGTTCACATGAGATTTGTTAGGTGTAGACAAGAAAAACCTTTCTAGAGACTGTGGATAGATAGTGTAAAAGAATTGTAAAGAGAGAGAGAGAGAGAGAGAGAGAGAGAGATTGAGATTGAGATTTGTGCATTTGTGCCAAGTTATGAGGGTCTACTAGGCTATGTAAGATGGAAATGACTGAGGGTGGCCCGAACTGGTGCTCCCTCCTAAAACCCCTATATTAGTAGATATTGCCCTGTGTCCTATTTGCAGAATGTGCAGATATTACCCTAGGTGTCACGACTCTATCAGAGCTGAATCATGACTCATTTGGCATTGGTATTGGTATTGAATGGTGTAAAATCCCAAGGGATCACGTGATTTTAATGCTGACTGGTCCATTTCCACCCCACTATTTCCTATGTGTCTCCCGTGACTCCATTAGGACAACCTCACTGTGGACACTTGTCTCACTTGACTCTGCTGCCTATGGAGTGGCAAAGAGAAAGCATTAATATTTTCTTTTTCTTTTTTTGATCATGCACAGCAGCTAGCCTATTCTATATCTGAAACTAAAACGACACAGAAAATTCAGGGTGAAGAAGACGCCTATTTTATTCCATTTTATACTGATTTGAACTTTATATCTTTATGGACTTCATTTCATCATGCCTTTAACAGTGGCTCCTACTCTTCCCAGGCAGCGGTAGAAATAGACCCACATGGGGTTCTTCAGTGTCTAGACCCACATGGGGTTTTTCAGTGTCTAAATCAAATACGGAAGCTTCAGCTGGCTGAAGTACTAAGACCTTTGGCTTCTCTGAGCCATGGCCTACCTCATGAAGCTGCTAATGATGTTGCATTGTCCCTTCCTTTATTAGCTGCTTCCTCCAGGGATTTCGCTCCATTTCTGACTGGCATTAATTGTAGTGCGTCTCTGGTCCTTTCTTTGTCTTCTCCCTTCTCATTATAGATTGCTGATATATTGATGACAGCAGGATGGGCATCTATAATGCCACTTATTGACCTGCCGGACCATTGTAATTGCATTCAAGTGAATATGGCAGCAGTGAATTATTATGCATGTTCACAGTTGCCTTTACTGACTTTCTTGCTCTTTCTCACTGTCACTGTTGTCTTTTTCCTTTTTCTCCCTCTGACCCTCTCTCTCTCTCTCTCTCTCTCTCTCTCTGCCCCCAAAGACACACACACACACACTCACACACATTTTAATACACATTTTTAATGACATCAAAGTCCTGGTGATTAGCTATACTTTGTATCACTCTGAAATGATGAAAAATGTATATGCAGTGAGCAAGGTGGGCTCGGGGCAATCGGTGGCCTATGATAATGACCTGGTTAAGACAACGATTGCATTCAAATCAAATTGCGGCCACATAAACTGTTGTCATTTACGGGTGAGAGCGAAGCACCTTGCGAGAAACGATAATTGAGGGTCAAGCAAACGTCATTACTCACACTGTGCCCTTTAGAGGGTTAAAATAATTTAAGTGTATGCTCAAATGTCACTCATCCACCCCCTATACATACATATGCACGCCCTTACACACACACGCACACACACACATGCTCACACTTCTGGCAGAATTCTCTCCATTATTCTTGATGGGAAAATCCTGCATTATGAGGAGCTGCCAGGTTTTCCACTTATTCATATTTTTTCCACTAGATTTTCTGCCCACCACCGATTTACGAAATTACTATTTTTTTTATTTTTCACTGTGTTGCATTCATTGTTTATATCGGATTGGACACCATGCCGCTGATACGGATAAAGGCTGTCTTTGCTTGTATGAAGGAGGCTGTTTCACTGCTGTCTTGTATCACTGGCAGACTGAACTGACAGATCTTTTTATTGCCTGCTACTCTGTCTCAGCTACACAGAAACATCTGTTGGTTGGTATAAACCATCCAAATGATTTTGGGGGACGTGAGAACCATCCAGCTTAATTATATTGTGATGCTGAATAAATTTAGCCCTTTCACTGCAACTTTTACTCCTGCCTAGTCCAATGTTTTTGCTGGCACCACGGATTTAGCTGCTAATCCTTAAATCAGAGAGGAGGGGATAAAACATTGCATGCTGTAGGGCTCCAGGAAAATGAGCAGGATATCTGACAGAGAAACCTCCGTCATCTTTCCTCTCCCTTTCAGAGTCTCGTCTGAGCGTATGACCCTGTGCTGTGGAGAATGCAAAAGACCGGGAGGGTTATTTAGTGAGAAGCCAGGATTTATAAGGTGTATTTTCTGAGCGTGTCCTTTTGAGCCAGTGAGATAAGACTGAGGAAGGGAGTGCAGGGAAACTGTGCACTTTTTGATTTACGTATTTGAACAAATCAAGCTTCTCCACACCTAGGAACTGGTTCATTGAAGGGAAAATGAAAAATGAAGGAAAAGCAAGATACTTGAATAGGCTGACACATACAGATACATATACAGTCACACACACACACACACACACACACACACACCAAGACAGACTTGACAGCTGCAGTGCAGTGCACGGTGAGCTGTTCTCTGTAATTGGCCGGGAGGTTGTTCTGTCCAATAGGAGCAAACCTCTCCTGTCTCATGTTAATCCTGGGCACAGCAGCACTGTGAGTGGAGTGGAGGGGGTCAAAGGTCACACTCACCTGCAGTGTCACCATCTGTGAGACAGGCAGGATGTCTTGCCATGATGTATTACACACTCACAACCAAACACATGCCCTAGCAATCAGTGAGACTCCTCCAAACCAATTACAGGGCTTATTTCTCATTTGAAGGCATATAATAGGCTTGACACCCAGAATCAAATGCAATCAATTTTGTGACAGGATTGCACAAATCTAATTTAGTTGCAGCATGGAGATGCTGTTTAAATCTGTATTTTTTGGCATATGTACATTTACATATTTCACTCAAAATTATTATTGGCCTAGGTCACTTTTTCCAGCGCCGATTTCTGTCCTCCTCCTCCTCAGATACTTCACAAGGCGTGAAAGGGAGTGAAAGGCGCAGGAGCCTTGACAGTATATGTCAGGAGTTTAAGAGAAAGTCATCGAGCTCCCAGGTCTCATCTGTCGAGGGGGCTGATTACTGCACAGAGGTTCCTCACTGGAGGAGAACTGCTACCATCCTCAGGGTTTTCACATCAGGTTCCACACTACGACCTGGGAAGGGGGTGGAGGGGGGCTTACGTCTTTCTTTCTTGAACTGAGTAATTTAGAATGGTACAAATGAGGTAAGGGATACTGTAACTTTAGCTGCTAGATACAATTTGCCTCCTCCTCACTGTACTGCTGCTAATTAACGTCCCCTCTCTTTGTGCTCTCTCTCTACTCCTCAGACAGAAGCCATTCACCCAGACTGTGCCCTGGTACTGCAGCACATGAAGGCTCAAGAGGACTGCATCCAGATACAGGAGGACAACAACCACTCCAGCAGGACAGGTCTGTGTGGACGTGTGTGACACATCCCTTAGGTGTTGTGTTGATTCATGCTTTACTTCATCTACTCACTTTATTTTTATTATTCCCTTTTATTCAATTAAAAGAAACTAGTTTGCACTCTCCCTCCTGTGATCCTTTTTGAATTACAGGAAAGATTGTGTATAGCAATGTCTGAGTACATTTTTAATTAGAATTACATTACTTTTACTCACTAGATTTTTTACACCAGTAATTAATTTTCCCCTTAGGTAAAATTTCAGCAAAGTAACAGTACTTATACCTCAGTTTTGCTTTAAGATATGCTTACATTATATATGTGCATATATTATAGTATGCAAGATTACCCATTAGCTCCAATTCAGATACCTATTTAAGATATAGATTAAGACACATCTGTGCAAAACCCTGAAATTAAACCTCGCTACCCTGATCGAAGGAAGTAACCATGGTCGGCCTACTGGATGCTTTCCTGTAGCTGATGATCGTCACTCTCTAATCAAAAGCATAGTGAACACAATTGTGGAGCTTCCTGTGACCAAAATCATTGTCCCTCACTTGGCCAAGCAGCCAAAAACAATCAGCGGAACTAATCAGGTGTGTAGATGTCTGGATTAGAGGCACTTTGTCAACCTGGACTGCTCCCATTTCATCTCTTCTGCTTGGGAAGGCAGTGAGCCAACTGAACCAATGGAGATTCATTCATTATCACCCCCTCAATGCCCCAGATAAATCAGCCACTGGAACAGCCTGTCCTTCAGGAGGACCAAGCTGCATTTTCCATCTGAGATGCCGTTTTAAAGCAGGTAGATTACTAGAAATATGAAATCTCTTTGTTTTGAAGTGTTGTGAGTTATGAGACAGGGTCATTCTAGGCGGGTAGGCTCCACTCGCCTCGTTCTCTCTCTCTGTTCTGAGAAGGTTGTTATGAAAGGTAGAGTGTCATCTGCTCGCCAGTGGGACTGCCAATGCAGCTGGTGTCGCTCAGAATTAATTGCATCATTTGTCACCCTTTCCTGTGATCGTCCAAAGCAAAGACGTGACAATTATCATTCGAAGCGGCAGGTATGAGCCTCCTCACGCACAGGCTAAAAGCTGACTGAGGTAGATGAGGCGTGGCTTCTCCACTCGGATTTTACAACACTGGATCGTCCAGAGGGAGACAGAGTCCCAGCTGCTCCTGTGTCTCCCAACTGCCTTCACTCAGCCCGCCGAACACAGACGCAAACAGACAGACACATACACACACACACACACACACACACACACACACACATGCATACAGCATCATAGCTCATCCTAAGGAGGCTGCTCAAGGCTTAGCTGCAGAAAGCTGCCAGGGGAAAAAAGGATCTGGAGAACTGGAATAGACGAACAAAAATGTCAAACGCATTCCCTGGTTGTAAACCTACTGCTAATGAGCTTAAACCTCATGAATATTCCAGCCTGTTTAACCAGAACTGTCCTGAGGAGAAGGCTGAGGGCAGTAGGGATGAGATTCCCCTCAGTTCACTGACCACAGAGCAGTGGGAAATAGAACCGAGAGCAGAAGCAAGAATAGAGAACAGAGACTAGAGGATAGAGAATAGAGAATAGAAGTGGTTGTCTCAGTGCGTGAAGGACAAAGTTGTGGGTTTCAGTATGAGGTCAAATGGGGTCTCAGATGAACATCATGTCATCATTTTAATAAGGTGACTTATTCATCATGATGCATCAGGAGTGAAAGGGCTTATCAGATGTGACTAAAAATGGGAGGAACAGATGGTTAAGATAGGGAGAGGTGGTAAAGGGCAATAAGGTTGATGAAATAGTCATTAGAGAGAATGATAGCATTTAGGAAATTCTAGGGCTTGATATTGGCAGTGGTGAAATAAAGTGATGTCAGTGTTGCTATGTAGTATTACATTGTACCTGGTAACTGTGGTTGCTGTGGGTGAAAAGGTGACAGGTAGACACACACACACACACACACTTTGTCTTCATCTCACTTTCGCACACCTTTTTCTCTCTCTCAGAGTAATGAACGCATGTCCAGCGGAGGGAAAGAGGGCAGATGTCTTGTCCGCACCAAAATTAATTACCTTCACACCTCCAGTACCACAGGAAACACGATCAGAGAGAGGAAATGAGGAAAAAGGAGCAAATAGAGAAAGAGAGTTAACAAAGTCTTGTCCATTCTCGAAGGATACTTGAAATTAGATTCACATTAAGCAATAGCCAGCCTCATGAATTTGTGTGTGCGTGTGTGTGTGTGTGTGAGAGAGAGACAGAGAGAGGGAGGAAGCGTGTGTGTGTGTGTGTGTGTGTGTGTGTCTGCCCATTTAAACATGGCTTTCACGCTCCACTCTTGGCATTTCCATGGATCACTGCACACCATGACTCTCTTGCCCTCTCTGTCTCTACGTGGTCACTCACTATTGTCATTATCATAACCAATTACACACACTGAATACCAGAGAACAAAATTAAATTGAGAATTATTACATTTGTGTGTGTGTTTGTGTGTGTGTGCATGCATGTTAGCATATTGTGAGTGATGTGCGGCTTGGACTTGGACAACGCTGTCAGCCTAGACAGTAGCCAGTTTGTTTAGTTACTTATCCAACAGATGTGATTTGTTTGTTGTTTTGTTATATGGTTATTTGTGTGACTTTAACATGTTGGGTCAGTGGAAACAGCTAGTTTTCCTTGGTTTAGGCGTTGGGCGGTGGGAGGTTATAGAGTTATGGGTGGGGAGATGGGGGATTGTGGGTGGAAAGGAAAATAGGGAGAGAGATATAAGTCTAAATACAACATAAAACAAATTGTAATGGTTCCATGATTATATCACTCAGTTAAACTATGGGCTGTCCTGACTTTCTGGACATAAAGCAATTCACAACACTTGACTGTTTTCATATCCTCCCCTCTCTCTCTCTCCTCTATCTTCCTTCTCTCCATTTCTCCTTCCAATGCTGCTTCTCCTGCTCTATCTTAGATCACATAACATTGTTTATTGAAGGGAGGATATTGTATATCCCGGCCGAGCCTTTTCAGCTGCAATATTGTTAACAATGTTACTGCAGAACCAATGGATACCTGTACATGAAAAACAGGGGACAAATGGGGCCATCAAAACACTGAAAACCAAAGTGTGAGGGGTAGAACTATAGCCAGAGGAGGAGTGAGTGAGGAGGTAAGAACACAGGGTGTATACCCAGCACCTTTGGTCAATCTAATTCTACTTCCTCACAAACCACATCATGTCTGCACCAGAAATGACAAACCTTGCCCCGTCACTTGTACTTAATGTGTATTATAGGTCACATAAATGTCAAATGGGTGCATGCTTGTATAACTTCATGCTGTTGTGAAGCACCAAGACAAAGAAAGACTTACCGCTGAAATCAAACAGGCAGGTATGGCTCTGTACCTATATATGCCTGTGTGTGTGTCCTAATACATATATGCACTTACAAATGTGAGTGTGTGTGTGTGTGTCCTGTATTCTGCACAAGATGTGATGTTCATGCATGCATGTGTGGGCCTAACGATGCTGCTGAAGAACATTACGAAACACCCAATCCACTGATCTTAATGCGATAACTGAGACCCTGGAGACGGGATGCATTGAAATTCTGAATACCGAGAGCATGAGCATGAAAAACAAGGCTTTGTGTTCAAGATGCTGGGTCTGTTGATGGGATAAAAACTAAGTAGAACCTCTCAGACCCAGGCGTTATTAGCCGATGACGCCTGTAGATGAGGAGAAAGAGAAAGTGAGAGCGCATCATTCATCCAGTACATTATCCAATACAATATAATATATTCATCCTCTCAAACTGCCAGAGAGCAATGCTTTAATTAGCACCTAATGAAGGTACTTACTGTGGCCACCAGTGGAGCTCCTTTCAGACGCTATACGACTCAAACAATAACACTGTGCCCTTTCATGGTGCTGCAGTCTGGTACAAACAAGAGTAGCTCTTCATTAGCTGGAGAGCCATCAGGACATTCTAAATAGCAGGCTAATTGCGTGCCATATTCAATCGATGCAACAGAAGAAAATGCCATCTGCAGCTCAGTGTTATTGTACAAACAATAGGCATGACACATGGCGAAAATAAAAAGTCACATTTATCCCGGGAGATGTTTGCCGCATCACAACTTTGGTGGGAGAACCTCCAGCATTAGCCAAAAGCTGTGTTTTATTATGAATGAGAAGTGGCGTGTCTGCCCGCGCTGCTGTTTTAATTGACGCCGGGTCGAGCTCTCTTTGATGTATCGGGCGTTGTGGCGGCGGAGAGAGATGGGCTTCTCATTACTGCTCTCGCTCCCACACCTCCCTTCATTTGGAGAGACGGAGGCTGCGGGGAGAGCTTGTCAGCCGTGCGAGGGGGAATAACACGGTGCAGAGAGGGAGCGTGGGCAGAGAGGAGGGCTGAAGACATCACCAAATCAAACGCCCCTCACATTCCCAGACCAGGGGAAACCCCCATAAAAATTACATCTGACTCCATTTGAAGGCTGGCTTTCTACTGCTCAAATGATTTTGCTTTATAGGTGTGTGAACTGCTGCTTAACATTAGCAGGTACCATAAAGAGGACGTTCAAGGTCATAAAGTGCCTTGTGGATAGAATGAACAGTGTGCTGAAAGAGATGTAAAAAGTGCAAGGGAGAGGAAGGAGACAGAGAAAAGAATCAGTGTTAATTTATATTTGGAATGTCTAGACTTTGAGGTTACTTCGCACACGGCTCTCTGTTTACTTAATAAGAATTACATCAGAACTGAGCAAATATTCTTTGTTCTTTATTCACAAAGAAGAGAAACTGATTTAATTGATGTTCTTCCATAACCTTCAGCCTAGATGTAATGAGTTAGTATCCATAATGTAATGGTGTACATGCATGCAACGTGTGTGTGTGTGTGTGTGTGTGTTGACTGTCTGTCTTTCTGAGTTCAAACTAGTGGAAATACATATATGCTTATGTATGCAAAATATGTGTATGTTATATGTAAAAATTATTATCAACTTTATACACACACCACCATTGAGCTCTCAATAAGAGCAGTGTCCACACCTTCCCGTGTTACTTGTATGTATCAGTTAATCAATTGCCCAGCAAACAACCCCCTGTAGGGTTTTTGTGGGCAGTGTGGTCTGGGGCAAACCCACTCTAATCCCACAAGCGCCCACCGTGGTTTTGCCCATGCAGGGCCCACGGTCTTTTCCCACCTATGGGCCCTGTATGGGTTTTTTGTGGGCAGCCCACACCAAGCCGTGCAGCTTTGGGCTTGGTGTGGGCGACCCACTAGGGCCCCAAACGTTGGGGCCCATATTATACGGCTGATATGGGCCCACTGTGGGCAGCCCACAAGTGGCCAAATTTTCAGCCCACAGTGGCCCCACATTGGCCCCAATAGGGCTTGTTTGCTGGGTGGTTGCTACTGAAACACACACACACACACACACAAGAGATAATGAAGGCAATACTGAACTTGAGTCTGAACTTGAAAATCTCTCTTCATGTCTGCATTACCTTTCAGTCTCTCCAATTCACTTCGCTCCCCTTCAGCCCAAGAGAGGATGAAAGGAGGAATATAACACTTAGGTTTACCAGTTAACTGTATTGCTATGTTTCACATTGATTTGCACTGTTTTCACTCATTTATTAATGTGGTTGAATAATTGTCTGATACTCTGTTTTGACACTGATCTTTACACTTTATCACTGGTTGAATTGCAGTATAATGATTCACCCTTCCTATTACCATTTAGCTCTCATTTGTACAATAAGGTATATGCTCATCTGTCCTCCAAAGGCACCACATGTATCTGACCATATTAGATATTGTTTCCTCAACCAGTTGGCCCCTCTACATTTACTGTGAACTCATCAGTCAAACTACTATTTTTGACTGCATGAAGTGACACAGTGTGTTACCATGTTGTCTTCCTGTCCCAGGGTGTCCAACGGTGTGGGACGACATTCGCTGCTGGTACCGTGCTGAGGTGGGACAGGTGGTCAGCGTCTCCTGTGCTAATGTCTCCCAGCTGTTCGCTAACAACCAAGGTAACTCACTTCAACTCACCTTTGACCTCAGGCTCACAGGCCGTCGGCATGATACATTTGTATCATTTTGAGTCAATGTAGATCAACAATTTTGCCAACAATCATGCTGTACAGCCTATTTTTTTCATCCTCCTTTAGTGCCTGTACTGTATTTCCCTCATTGATGTTGACCCATTTGTGAATCAATAACCTGGCTTAAGGCAATATTGTCTGTTAGCATGGGGTTTGGGAAGCTAGATCTAAGCCTATGATTTCTCAGTTGACTTTTCAAATGCCCAAGTTTTGTATGTATCAAAAATGGCCCGATTATGCTCTGTTTTTGCATGCACAAACACTGCACTTTAGCCCACTTGCATCTATCTTTTAGTTTATAGCACAGCAAAGTAGCCAGGTTATATATAGCTATCTCCTGGGACCAGTGTTATGATTTCACAGTGTGGTTTATGGAGACTAGACTTATTCTACACAGAGGGTCTCATGGATTCCTCCCCCTGTGTCTCTGTCATGGACTTGGCTGTAGATAGCAATGCTCTCCTGACTGTTTACACAACCCCACCTTCTCCCAGCCCCTGTCTCATCCAGCTGGCTTGCCTAAAGGAAACAAATACATTTATAACCTCTCATGCATCATAAAATGGTTGACTTTAGATAAAGGATGACTGACAATTGAGGACGTGGAAATGTGTGTATGTGTGTGTCTGAGTGTATGGGAGAGTGTCTTTGTGTCTTGAAACCTCTTGAATGACAAAATCTCTGTGGTGTCACACACACACACATCGAACATGTATTGTATGTGGGATATGGGGTGCTGGAATGATCCACTCGCTGATTTTCAGTGGCAGTAAGATTGATAGAGAGTGTAACAGAGAACAACAGAGAGTGGAGAAGAACAAACATATCAAGAGTTTCTCAGCGAAAGTTGAGCTTCTACTTAGTGTGTGGAGGGAAAAGGAGGAGGAGGCGGAGGTTGCTGTTGATGACCTCATAACTCTAAGTTTTAGTGGGTTCCTGGACCCCCCGGATTCCCTCCCCCACAGACACCAGACAGAGATAAACACTGTAGCTCTGTGGCTAGGTTCAGTCTATCCAATGGAAGGCCACGGTCAGAGAAAATAATGAATTATTGGAAAATCAAAGAGTTCACTGCGAGAGCCAAGAGCATGAGGAAGGAATTGGCGCTGCTCGTTAGGCATGGTGGTATGAGCACTAGCGCCCTCCCTGGAGCCTTAGCCTTAGCCCTCCATTCACAAGCAACCATTCACCCACCGACGCTATGGCTGCAGGGCTGCAGGTTTTACATGCCACATTATACTGAGGCTAATGCAGGGAAAGAACTCTGGCGGGTTGATATCAGTAAAACCGCCCACGACTCAAACCCCCACATTCTCCTTGGCTATGCCGAGGAGATGGACAGGCATATTCATATCCGTGGAGCCGAGTTCTATTATTACAATTCACTGTAAACTTCTTATCCTCCCTATCGCGCACACATATTCGCGTATACACACACTGTACACACACACACACACACACACATACACACACACACGGAGTGAACCTGGTGACCTTCTCCGCGTCATGACTGTCATAGAGCTTGGTGAGCGAGCTCCGTCATCCTACTGCAGGCCATGGTGGGAGAACATCGCTGCTGTCTCCGCATTCCCCTCATTCGTATTCATCATTTACAGCCCTTCCAGTCATCAGACTATTCTGAGACTGACCTAGAACTTTTAGTGAAGTGAACAAAGCAAGGATTTCTCACTGCAAATCTCATAGTTTTGCCACGGTTTGGGATACAGTAGGTGCAGTAAGTACAGTGTGTGCCAGAGTGAAAATGTACTTGCACACATACATCACTTGTATCACTTGGCGGGGGGCAAGGCTATCATTATGCGTGTATGTTCAGTATTGCCTTCATTACCTCTTGTGTGTGTGTGTGTGTGTGTGAGTGAGAGAGAGTGCGCATGTGGATATGTGTTTACATGTGCTATGCAGTCATCTGTCCTCCAGAGGATAATGGGAGGTGCAGTTCCTTATCTCTTACCACCCATCTTATTAACATGCAGATGGAATTATGGTCCGGCCCATTAAATCATAATGAAGAGAGCAGCGGGTTATTTCTCCTCTGAGGAACTAACTCCTCATCCATCATAACATCAGGATGTCTCTGTTTTCATGCGTATTTGTTTACGCTTGTATTTGCAGAGAGAGAGGAAGGGGGGGGGGAGGAGAGAGAGATTCGTATGTGATTTTAACTAATGTTATTCATCAATGTCCTAGTAAAACTAATAGACTTCATCCCCAGGAAACTGCTTGTTCATGGTGGAGCCATCTTATTCATGAATCAGAACGAATGGCAACAAATTTAACAGTAATGAGCCAATATGTGCACCAAAGGTTTGGAACAAACTCCCATTACAAATAAGACAAGCAACTTCTGTTGATAGTTTTAGGAAACAGCTCAAAACCCATTTTTATGATCTTGCTTTTAATTAATTCCACCTTTTTATTTTACCATTGTTATTAATTCATACTTTTTTTTATTTTTCTTATACTTGTTTTATATTTCTTATACTTGTTTTATGCTTTTTATATCTATGATTGTTCTTTATTATTTTCAATTTATTTTATTATTATACCTGTTTTATATTTCTTATACTTGTTTTATGCTTTTTATATTTTAGGATTGTTTTTATCATTATTTATTGATTTTTATTGTTTCTCTTGTAAAGCACTTTGAGCTGCATTTTATGATATGAAAGGTGCTATATAAATAAAGTTTATTATTATTATTATTATTATTATTATTATTATATGTGCACATGATGTGGGAGTGCGTCATACTGCCTCTTGTTGATAAGGTGTGAAATATGAAATTGCTGCATGTAAGTATTCATTTATAATTTCACTATAAACTGCTAGTCTTACAGAATTGAGGCTAATAAATACAATATTAATGCAATGTTGTATTTTGTCTGAAGATTATTGTAAACAGTGGAAATCTATCAATGAAGAGCTGGTACCATTGAGATCTAAAATAGGAAGAGGAATATACAGTATATATATCTATTTTTTTTTCTTCTATCTTTCTTTCTTTTTTTAATTGGTTAGTTAATCCAATACTCTGCCACATTGACCATCATTGACCTCCATCTTCCTTTGCCTTTTTATACTGTATCTATCCTCCCTCCAGTGAAGAGAAGGGACACTGAATGCATGCGGTTTCATCTTTGTCTTTCCGTTTTCATTTCCTTGCCAACTGGCTGAAGTCCCTCCATTGTTGCCCTATCTCAGTACGCAAACCTCCCCCATATATTTCAATATATTTCAATACTCGTCTGTTATCTTCCTGTGTGTCAGTTACTTATTTGGTCTGCCACTACCCCGCCTTTAAGTTTTTTTGGTTCAGATTTTGTTTCCGCGTATGCCTCCTAGTTGTGTTTTTGCACTTGTATCCACTTTTAGATCCTGGGATCTCCTGGGATACTTGTTGTTGGGGACTTCTATTCCTCCCACTGAGAGGTCGATGTGTTTCCTAGGTTACATCTACAGGAACTGTACTGAGCGCGGCTGGTCAGAGCTCTACCCCACCTACGAGGAGGCCTGCGAGTTCGCCGAGGACACAGAGACAGAACCGGAGGTAGACATATTTTATTTGGTCATTTGTATGTGCCACCATGCAGCTCTCTTATTCAGCCATTGACCATTCACTGTATTTCACTTGTTTTTGCTCCTTCCTCGTTTGGACGTTCTCTCTGTCTGGCTGCCCTTGCAAGTGTCACTGGACCACTGAGTGGCTGTTGTTGTTGTTAACAGGTTTAAGCTGCCAAACCATATTCCTATCAGTCCCAGCATCACTCCAGGCGGATATTTGAGGACCCATCAGACAAAGCCTGTTTCTCTGCTGCAGGCCAGTCGCACCACTGGGCTGGCTTGTGTGAGAGCAGACAGGAGTACGCTCATTTAGTCAATATGAGTTGAGAGAAAGGAGCATAGAATAGGACAGACACACAGAGAGGCAGAAAGAATGTCCCTTTGTCCTGCCTTGCACAACACCTCTCCTTCTATTTTATTATGCCATTCCTTTGCGCGTGTGTGTCTACAGTATGTGTGCTTGCATGCATTGTTGTTGTTCTCTCTCAAACACGCGAAAAGTCTCCTGCCAAGGGTCGACCCCATTTCCATGCACAAAATGCTTGTGCAGGATTTGCCCTTTTTCACAAGTAACTGCATTAGCGCCAGCACAAATACAGCCGTGAGTGTGCTAATTAACCACATTGTCTCCCACCAGACAGAAATAAAACAGCAGCTCCTGACTGCCAATATCCAACTTGTGCACCATTTCCTTTGATTTTAATTAACATTTAATTGATAGGGTGAGGCGAAGAGTGTGAGCACGCAGTGAGGTAAATGTTAGTTCTTGTTATTAGATCCTAAAAGTGGTTTAAAGCCCTTCTTTCTTTCTTTTTTTTTTTCATTTCAGACGACATACTTCTCCAACTTCAAACAGGTGTATACCGCTGGCTACGCCACCTCCCTCATCTCTCTCATATCTGCCATTTTTGTCTTCACTGTGTTCAGGTAATACTGTTTTTTTGAGATATTACACAAAGAACCTGTCTATAAGAAGGTCAATTCTCCAGAACTGATCCCACCACCATCATTTCTTAAACTACTAGATTTTGGAAAATATTCACAAATATCTCAAATGGGTTTCATGGTGCATTCCATTGCACTCGGAACTCAGAGAAAAACGACTTCCAACACAGGAAAGTGCAACAGAACGGTCGTTCTAGTCGGAATTCCCAGTCGGAAATTCGGGCAAGATTCATTCTGCCCGAGTTCTCCGACATAAACACAGCTTACGTCATAGCATCAATTTATACTTAATAAAACTTGATTTTACTTGAAATGTAGTTTTTGTGTTAGGAAAACATGTTGTAACAACTTTGTAGTTTCAATTTGTAACATAATTCAGTAAGTTGTGCTTAGAAGTCTTTGCTGTATGAACTAGCTTGCTAACATTACTAGAGCTGTCAGATAGCTTAACGTTAATGGGCAAAGGCTGTTGCGTCCATGTTTTCCTGAGAAGACTCACTGGAACGCATTTAGATCGGAAGTCGGTAATTCCAACTCGGAACTATCAACTTCTGACTTCCAATGGAATGCACCATAAGACACGGGACTCTCCTTTCAGGAAATGACATCACTCAGGCAGGAAGTGTTTCTTTGCCCTACAGGAAGTTCCACTGCACCAGGAACTACATCCACATCAACCTGTTCTCCTCCTTCATCTTGAGAGCCAGTGCCGTCTTCATTAAAGATGGGGTTCTCTTCTCTGACGAGAACCTGGACCACTGCTTCATGTCTACTGTGAGTGTGAGAACATGCAGCTCCGTTAGGCCTACTTACCATGACAGATTTACTGTATATATAACTCATGTCTAGCTACTATGTGCAAACTGTACATTTTGAAACTGAGAGCTAAGTTACTTCTTTCATTCCTAAGTGAACACACAGGCAGTCAGGGGAGAGATTACCTGCAATGCATTTTTTCGGACACGAATCTCGGCAGCTCAGAAGGGCTTATTAATGTCGAGAGCAGAAAGTCTGATTGAAGCGCTGAAAGTGAATGAGCCGAGCCTGCGAGAGCATTCATGATGAGTGTCTCTCCTCCTATATTTTTCCACTGATAGGGCTCGGAGTGAAGCCAAGTGTCCCTGTTTTGAGGCTGCGAGTGGACGAGCATTGGCACATCACTGTGACTCATTAGGGAGGATGTGAGACAGAGGGTGAAAAGGGCCATACAGTCAGACAGAGAGTGTGAGAGAGAGAGAGAGAGAAGAGAGAGATCTCTTGCGTTCTGTCAGAGCCAAAAACCTCTTTCTTTTTTAGAGAGTAAATCCTGCTTGTTGAGGCCAGATAGAGGGATAAGAGAGGGAAACATAAAAGATAAAAGTAAGAACAAGGAAACAGGCTTCGGATGGATTGGTGATGTGTGTGTGTGTGTGTGTGTGTGTGTGTGTGTGTGCGTGTCGGAGGATAGGTTTAATGAGAGAGTGAAAGGGCTACTCCGGTGGTCACAAAGCCTTTTTTGTGGGAGCTTTAGAACGGCCACCCTGGTATCGCTCCTCACCCAGACGCAGTGTCTTCGACCTTGATTGGAGTGTAATTATAATTCTCATACCGACTGACACACACACACACTGACACACTCAATCGGTATCTCACCAAGCAGAGAATTTAAGCCCTTCATATGAAAGGTGACAAATTAGTATCAGACTTCCGCTATTATCATCTGTGCCTCCGAACGTATCATCGTTACACAACTCTCTGTGACTCACAAATTGATGGGAAAGGTCATTACCATTATGAGCGCTCAGGCTAAATGAGATCCGCAGACTAATGTGACCGTCACGACTATTGTTGTTTTGTCCTGCAGACATCCTGCAAATCAGCAGTGGCGTTCTTCCAGTTCAGTATCCTGGCCAACTACTTCTGGCTGCTGGTGGAGGGCATGTACCTGCAGACCCTGCTGGCTCTCACCTTCGTCTCCCAGAAGAAATACTTCTGGTGGTACATACTCATCGGCTGGGGTGGGTGACCCGCTATTCAGGAAACCAGAGCTTCCTCAACTGCTCTTCCTCTTTTGCTTGTCTGTTTCTGTTTCAGTTCAGGTTCTCCCCTGATCTCTCTGTTCTCTCTCTCTCTCTCTCTCTCTCTCTCTCTGTCTAGACCTCTTCTTTGTCTCTTACCTAATGGCCATGTCACTCTGTTTGTGCCTCCCAGGTCTCCCAACTACAATCATAATGGCGTGGGTCCTAACTCGAAACTTCTACGATAACAGGGGGTGAGGATAATGAAATCTGATGCGTTCCTTATAAGAAACTTTGAAGATAGACAAATGAATGTACTCACCTAACCTCCCAATGAGGTCCACGTTCATTATGTCCCTGATAGAAACTTCATACTTACACCACAGGTTCCCCCTAGATGATCTGCTGAGATTTTGAAGCACCATGCTGCATAAATTTGCAATGAGGAAAAACTGATTTCTTGAAACTACTTACTAACTCCTTAATACCTTAAGATATGGAGTTCATATTAATGCCACCCACATGTTATGTGAAGACAAGTATGTCGACATACATACAGTAGAATTTTTTGCCCATTAATGTATTAATTAGCTTAATTAATGACCTCATTAGCATAACTGCTTGTGTTTAGTATATCAGGGTGATTATGTGGGACATTAGGCAGCTCAAGTGCCTCTTGTTTTCTGGTTATAACTAGACACAATGCATGAGAAGATCTATTGTGTTCATTGGATCTATGTATGTAATTTCTGTTTCCATGCTTCTGTGTGTGTGTGTGTGTGTGTGTGTGTGTGTGTGTGTGTGTGCAGCAATTATCTTCACAACTGTTCAAGATACAGTCATGAAACAAAAACCAGAGTCCTCAAAAGGGCCGAGGGGAAAAAAGATAATCCATGTCTTTGACTTAGAAAGGAGCAGCTTACAAGGATTTGCATGATAATATTTAGACACTGTACTATTTAGACAGTGAACAGTATGTTACAAAGCCTTAGTCTTTGTCAGGGACGTACAATGCTGCAGTCCTTCTCTTGTTTGTCTTATTATTGTCTCTTGTCTGTCTCAGCTGCTGGGATGACACAGATGTGGCCTTCATCTGGTGGATCATTAAAGGGCCAATAACTGCATCACTACTGGTGAGTGGCCTACAGAACCAATATAGCTGTAGCTAATTGTACATGTCCACCATCTAGCATCTAGTCTGCAGCAGCTTCTGTAGACTCTTAGCCTGCGTTCACACTGTGAGCAACACAATCAACAAGTCATTGAAAGCCCATTCATTTCCTATAGAGCTGAGCGAACAGGGAACTCGGCTGATATGTGCATGGTCATCAAGCTTGTTGGCCGAGAAAAGTTTGCCACAGCTGAACTTGGCCAACAGCCAATCAGAATTTCCTACCGATGTGATTTTGTTCCACGAACAATAGCTCTGCCTGGCAAGTGCAGAATGGACGCTAAGTTGATTACATCTATTCATAGCTTCCCAATTCCCTACAACTTATTTTGAAAGACTAGAGGAATGATAAACTCAAAAACAAAAACTTAGAGAATGGCTGCATCCACTGTTGCAGTCGATGGTAAGTTTTGAAGTAATGTCATTGAGTTTTTTTTTATTGTTTATTTTTTATTAATGCTAATGAATTAGTGCTTGCGTTAACTCATTAAAACAATGTAACATCATGAAAGACAATGTCAAAGCCGTGAAAAATACATGATTTGACTGTTCAAAACTTTGTAGCTGCACAAGACCACTAGATAGATGGGAGCCTTGCACTGCCCGCAGTCTGTCAGAATAGAACATCAACAAAGTCGCCCACAGTGTGAATGTGGGGTTAGGCAGTTATTCTGTATTCTTTTTGAATGATGTAAATCAAACCTTATGTATCTCAAAAGCCAGAAATTTTTTGCACCTTAAGGAGAATAATTTGAATATTCTAAAACAAATCTTCACAGGAATGACGCATCAATGCAGCAGCAGTGCAACATCCAATTAGAATAAATAAATAAATAAATCTTGGCTACATCTGTACAAATACCATAGTGCCTTACTCACAGTTCACTTGATGCCTCTACATTTGTGACATATAGGTGAACTTCATCATCTTTATCAATGTGATCCGCATTCTGGTCCAGAAGCTGAAGTCTCCTGGTGTCAGCGGCAATGACACCAGCCACTTCATGTAAGACACACCCACCCACACACACACACACACACACACACACACATACATAATGAATTACAATTCAATGCACAAGAATAGAGTGTAAAAATAGTGAGAAGAGATGGCTTTGTTTCCATCTGGGGGAATCCTCTAGCCTTTTGCCCAGTGAGTGAATGAGTGAGCTTCAGATCACAGGCCATTGGCTGGTTGCACACACACACACACACACACACACACACACAGTCATTGTGTTTCTTTTCTATGGTGTGTGTGCAGGAGACTGGCCAAATCCACTCTGTTCCTTATCCCTCTGTTTGGGATGCACTATATGGTGTTTGCCTTCCTGCCAGAAAACACAGGAGCAGAGGCCCGCATCTTCATAGAGCTTGGCCTGGGATCCTTCCAGGTATGTGTGATGTGTGTGATGGAAGTCAAGTTCAGCTTTATTAGCCATTTGTATGAATGGAGATATGTAGAGTTGGAATTTCGGGGAGTGCAATGTACAAAGATAACAATCAAATACTCTAACATACAACACAGACAAATGGAATAAAAGAAGTAAAAAAAAACAGAAGTGTAAAACAAGTGTAATTAAAATAGAGCTGCCATGAAAATAAAAGTGCCAGTTTCCTTTATATACGCATGCTCAGGATGCGCACCATGTATTTAATGTAACAGGATAATATGTTTCTGTTCCCTAGGGATTTGTTGTGGCCCTGCTCTACTGTTTCCTGAATGGAGAGGTAAGCCAAGCATCCTTCCACATCATGCTGTCATTATGAAGACACAGTTCAAATTAGCTATGGAGTGCAAAGTTCATGCTACTTCATTATTACTGTCTAATATACTTGAACTCTAGTAACTATTAATCTTACAATGAAGACAAGGAAGAAAGAGAGAAGGGAAACGTGTGTGTTTGTGTTTTGTGCTTTAATCATCGCCTTGTATGTATTCATGTGTGCGTGAGTGTGTGTGTGTGCGTATGCTTATTTGCGTGCGTGTATATGTGGATGTTGGTGTGTGTGTGTGTGTGTGTGTGTGTGTGTGTGTGTGTGCGTGTGGGTGTGTGTGTGTGTTCAGGTGCAGGCAGAACTGAAGAAGAGGTTTTGGAAGTGGCAGACCCAGAGCTATCTGAGCTACAGCAAAAGGCGGCGTACTTTGTTCATTGAGAGCAGCACTGTCACTCAGATATCCGTCCTGGACAAGTCCAGCCCCAAAGAGCAGCCGGGCTCGGAAACGCACGTGCTCACACACACGGTTACACCCAGTACTGTCTCATCTGTCTGAAAAACAGCCAACAGCCAACAAATCCTTTTTTCTTGACCTTCTGGTTATCATTACAACACTTCTGCTTGCTATTTTGATGACCTTCTGAGCAAGTGACCAAACCATAGACCCTTGAATGTCTGAGATATCTTTTACTGCAGGTGGTACAATATTTCTGCAGAATCCTACAAGATCTGCCAAATTTACTAGTGTTACCCAGTACAGTATACATTTTATCAATCCTCATCATCACACATCATTTATGAAAACTCTGCCCCATGGCATTGATTATTCTTTGTATGGGTTGCTGCTGAAGTGATAAAGGGCTGCTTTAGTTGCACGGACAGAAAGAGAGGTCAGAAAACATTATTCGTGACCTTAATGGTTTCAGTAGGTTTTTCATTTTTCAGTGTAAGAGCAAACTAACTGAGCTTTTATTTGACCCATACTGCCCAAAAAAGGAGAGCTGCAGTAACTACATTTTGTGTGTTTTAAATGTCAAAGGTCATGACTAGTGTTTAGAGTTCATCAGAACAGAAATTATACCCATAAATGCTACGAAATGACATACTGTTCATTTCTGTACCAACAATACTTGTGTTGAGACAGGAGACAATCTTTGAAGTCATTTTCTTCTGCCACTAATCATGCAGTTACTGCTCCTTGGTTTTGTAGGGCAGCATAGATGTCATTTTTCCACAACAACTTTAACCTTATGGATTGCAATTACATGCAACTAGTGTCGTTCATTAAAATGTTTGGACATTGCCAGCAGTGCTAGCCATGGTAATTTCACAACAATGCTGCTCCATCACTGCTGTTACTGGTGATTCAGCGCCACCTGGTCTCTTGAATGTCGGGCATTCCACTATAGTCATGTTACGGAGGGCATTCTTTCAGATTGGACACTTTCTTAGTTCAAGGGAAGATGCCCATTTTACAACCTGGCTGAACTCTATCAATGGCTCTGCATGCAACATGTTGCACAGTGCACTAGCGCACATCTGGAGCACTCAACTGTAAAAGCTATTTATTCCACAGATTGTTGTTTTTATGTCTTTGTGTGATAATGTAAAATAGACCTGAACTAGAGGTTACATGTATTTTATGAGAGTATTACATTTCCTACACCAGATTTATAAAATACTACCAGAGTAAATGATCACGCTACTGTATAAAACATTCAAAAAGCATCAAAAGGCAGTCAACTACCTACTTTAAATAAGATAACGCGTTTATTTATATGTTCAAAGTAGATAAATTAAATGTTATTCTCATATGCTGTAAAATTGCAAATGCAGAGAGAATTGTACATTTCCTTTTGTTGTTGTTATGAATGGTTTAGTGATACCCAGTTATTGATTCCTAAGCTAATACTAATCCACAACCTATTTCCTCTGAAGAATCACTTTGGGACCGCATAGATAAGCTGGCTTACAGTGTCTACTGTATGTATCTATGCTTTGATTTAACATGTCTCTCTATGCTTTGACTTGGTAGGCGGTGTGCAGGTACAGTATATTGGATGGAAAGGAAAAGAAGATTACTCAGTCATTGACCACTAGAGTGCCTTTACCATATAACCCACTGTTTCTCTTCAGCTCAGCTGAATTGAACCTAGGTTTAATTTCAATATCGATGTAATCTTGTAACAAAATCATATATTTAAGATTGTGATACTATACTGCATACTTGAGTCTATATTTTGAGCAACATAATGGATGTGCTTCTGTATTGCATTGGATTCACATTTTGACAAGAACATTGTGCTGAAATGAACAAAGCTTTTATCGACTGTAACTTTGTTCGGCCAGCACATGGCGGATGATATTGATTGAGCAATTTTGATTTGATCTTTCTGATGGAGAGCTCTTTGTACTGTGTCTGGACCTTGTTTTTTTTTTTTTTTTTTTTTTTTTTTTTTGGATTACATGCATTTACAGTGCCAGCATGGACAATGAAGTCTTTTTTCTTTCTCTTCTTTGCAAAAGTGAGCAGTGAAGTGAACTTTTCCCTTGCAGGTTCCGGTGTACTACATGAATAGAAGTTTCTGGTCTGGTGTTTTCTTTGGGATGGGGAAGAAGATTAACTGTACCCAATACTACAGGACATTTGAATATGTATGATACTAACAAAACACAATAACATTGAGCCAACAAGTTAAAAACATTTAATTCTCATAATTCCATAATGTACAAAAACCCTTCTAATATGTACACCAAAACATGAAGATAAAATCATATACTGTGCAGTCAAAGAGATCAAATGAAAAAGATGAGCTTATAACCTGATAGAGGCAGGCTGTGGTCACAGATGAGCTTTGCAGAGTAGACTAAGTGCTTTCCTGTACAAAAGTTACATTTACATTCAGCCATCAGTACACAGACTGGTGAGCCCCTTTTATTTCCCCAATCCCCACAAATGACTTGGTAACTGATTCAAACAGGCAATCAGTACTATATGAAGCAATTTAATAAAGATTACCACCATCAAAAAGCTACAAAAGCTTGAATCCCATTCAAAATATTTCCTCCCATGCTATTCAGTAATAGCAGATTTAAAAAAAAAAAAGTAGAATGTTCAGCAGTTTTATGGCACTTTACTTTTCCTCATGTCAATGAACCCCTGAAATGATTAACATTCAAAGGAAAAGTATTCATGTATATGGTGAGTAGGGGTCCTTGATGGGAAAGAGCTCCACTTAGATAAATCACTCACAGTTGAAACCCAATATCTGTGTTGTTCCCTCTTTTTTAACTGGCTCATCCACTCATTACAGTGAATATGATTAGCATAGAAAACAAGGACACAGTTCAATTTCCCTTAATGGCCTAAAATCTTTACCCTCCCTAGCGATTATATCTGCTGGTCAAATGAGATCAAACCATTTAACATGCATGCATCAGCCTACGAGAGAGTACAGAGGCATTACAATAGGCTTTATACTTCAACAAACAAACACTATCACCAAAAAAAAAAAGTATGAGAACAATTACAGCGCAAAATTTAAATGACTGCTATTCACTTAGAATCACAGAAAATTCCATTTACAAGGTACAATGTTGGCAGCTTGTTTCTGTCTCACACATTTAAACCGCGGAATTTATTTAGACCAGAAGCCACGACGGCAGGCTACACATCTTTTTCAAACACTTCAGCTAACTACTTCATAATTCAAAACAACAGGTTCAAATGAATATGCGGTTTTACTCTTATAATAGTAACATCTTAGTTTGACATCAACATAGTACTGGCAATATAAGGCTCCAACTCCCATATTAACACTAAGGAAATAATCCTGTACATAAATACGTCAACAGAATAGGCTCGTGACCCGGTGAGATTGTCATAATGTTTATAATGAACTCCACTGTATGCTGCTAAACATTCAACTGAACCAGAGCAGATATTGTGATTGTCCAGCCCTTTCCCAAGAGCAGGGAGAGAAGGTGAAACAGGGCCCCCTTATGGCTGCTGTTAAATCTGGACCAATATTATTACAGGCCAGACAAGGTACTGTATCATATACAGTAGAACAACGGACAATACAGTTTCCGGTCAGCCCTTCTGTTCATTCTACACCTTTGCATGGTCTGAACTGAATTGAAACAGCTTATGAGGAGAAAAAACGGAACATTCAAATATAACATTGAACCAAGGAGATGTGCTTATTTCTTTATCATTGATTATCAGTCATGAGAAATGTGTATTCTGCAAATAACCAGCAAATATTTGTTATGCTAATCAAATAATCAAAGAATACCCTTGTTTGTTGTTGTTTTGCAGTTTTACAGTTCCACTCTGTGGATAAATACAGCCATTTGTGGCTAACCCAAATTGTTTCCATCCTCATAAAATTAGAAAATCTATAAAATTTTATGGAACTTCAGAATACATCCCCCAGTTAAGTGGAAAATCCTCTCCAGGACACATTATGGAGAGTATCATCAACACAGTTCTCTTGTGATTTAGTTGCATGTGGCTCTTATTATTGTCCCATTATTCTGCTATAGAAAAGAATAAGGATGTGCCTAGAATGACACTTAAAACAAGGGAACGAAAACATATTAACCATTGCTGTGTGTGTGTGTGTGTGTTAGAGAGAGAGAGAGAGCGCTACAGTGTACACAGACCATAACTGATTTATACTTAATATAGCACTGGTTTATTCAAAACGGTAATCGGTCGTAGGTTGTTCCCATCTTAAACAAAGATGAGTTTAAAGTACTTTGAAGGCCTCCAGGTTTTAAATATTGATTTAGTCTAGCATCATAAAAGCACTTTGTTAAACCACATTGTTATATACTTTGCAGTTTCGTTTTGAAATGAAAGACAGAAATCTTTTTATCAACAGAAGTTAAAATACTTGTTTTGTGCATAAAGGCACTTTTGGAGACACAAAGTAGAATAGAACATTGGGATTCAGAGGATCGTTTAGTCAGACCAAAGGAAAAATCTGCAGTGAAATCAGCTGCGAAGCCAAGTCAGCTTCTGCAAACAGATACGGCCGTGCAAACTCAGTGAGGAGTCGATTATTCATCTTTGGAATGAGAATTACCCCCGAGTTAAAAGTCCCTCTCCAAAAGTTACATCCATCTCAATATGCCTCTTTTCAAACATAAGGAGAGCTAATATTATCATAGACAATTACCGCAGAAAGACAGAGATGCTGCAAGGTAGTAAGAGGGATTTGAAAAAGCCTAATCCCTATTAATTATAACGTAAGATTGATTACTCAAATTGTCATCTTTTCGGAAACAAATGAGGAAATTTTATCCAAAGAAAAAATATGATGTGCTGTGATGTTTCCATTGGTCTTCACTTAGACCAATACAATATTGAAACTACCTGCAAGAGGTTGTCGAACAGGCTCTGCTTTGAAAAATGACAAGCGAAACAGTAGCAGAACGCTTCGCCTCCACAACAGCCCACTAAACACTGAAATTTCATGAAAAAAAAACAAACCAGCAAACAAATTCAACATCCAATTAAACACTGAAATTTCACAAAAAAACAGTAAACAAAATCACGTGGACGAGAAACGCAATTCATGCAAGCAATTGAACTCATGATGCCCAGTCATGAGTGAATTTTCATTGACATTTTCTGTACTAACGGCTGTTTAAAACTATGGATGCCTGATCCCAGAGAGGACCCAAGGCTCCTTCTCAGGCCGCTCACTTCCAGTGCTAAGATCCCAGGAGGTTGTTTGTGGTCGTAGTTGGCAAACCTTAGCACTGTATACACATCCAAAGAAGATCCTTTGAGTCAAGCATCTAACCTTGGTAAATGTTTTTTGGCATTTTGTGTAACTGTAGAAAATATGCATGTCTTTCTCATAAATACTGCTCTCCTCGGTTTCACCCGTTACATCCAGATGACATTCCTCCTCGACATTCCTCAGTACGGTTGCGTTGGATTGTGAAAGAGTCTTTGTCCTCATTACATCGCTTTACACCAGTCACAGCTTACACAGGAACAGGTGGCTTGTGCCAGCGGAAACAATACTGTAGGCTGACGTCACTGAACTTTCATACACAGCATTGTACTGTACATCAAAAGCACTGAAATATTTTGGAGATGGAACGGTTCACTGTTGTTTTTTCCCATCAGCACCCAGGCTGGATTGGGTGAGTATTATTTACGTTAATAAATCCTGGTATGACTCTATAGAATTGAGTCATGGCCTCATGAGGGTCTGCTTGAAGCCAGCATGTTTCAGTTGACCCTTATTGTAGTTCAATCTATAAGGGGTGAATTCTCATCCCTCCAATTCCTGTCAGCATGTTTACCAAAACCAGGAAGTAGCTACTCGGTTGGTTGGTTGAAGTCAGGTATTTACATTAGGTTGTTCTGTTACCTATCTTGTGAATTAGCCATGTCACATGGTTTGGTCCACGCTATGTCACAGCAACTATATCCGCAATTAAAGAGAGATACTGTATAGATATGGTCTGACACAATTTTCATTGAGCCAAAACACATTTTGAGGAAAGGGTGAAGGAAGAATGGAAATAACTTCCTTTCCTCAGAGAGAATGGAATGATTACTGTGACCGACCATAGAGGGCACGAGCCCTCTAGCTGTAGTAATACAGTGGTCCACCTGTGCTATACAGCATATAGCACCGGAGGCCTTTTAACATTAACACAATGATATATACACAACATTTACTATGCCTCTCCTGCATGGTGCCAACCCACTTGGTAGACATCCTGTCTTGATGGATTCCATGCTAGATTCCCTACTTGTGTGAGGTCAGGCCCATCGGAAATGACGGGCCGCCCAGGAATAGGAATACTGAGTTTGGATTTCATTCCAGCTGCACCTGAACCAGGTCAAGGGTGGCGGGTGGTGATGATGGGATCTAAAGTTGGAGAGATTGTGATTCTGGATTTGGCACATGGGGTTCAGGCTCGGTCATGTTTCGGGGTCAGGCAGGTCAGACTCGAGGCTGCGCGGCGGGGCTGGGTGGAGTCTGGGCTCCAGCCGGCTCAAGCTTGTCGGAGGTGAGTTGGGTCTCCATTACGGTGGCGTCTGGGTAGGGGTTGGGGTACGGGTTTGGGAACGGGTTGGTGAGGCTGGTCATGGGTACGAGGGTGTGTGTGGGCTTAGCGGTGAGGTCGGTAGCATCGGGTCCGGTTGTGAAGGTGTCACCGTTGCTGGACAGGGCCTCTCCCCCCTGGCTGCTGTTCAGGTGGCCGGGGTCTCGGCCTGCAGGCTGGACATGCGGATCTGAGAGCTGCTCTTGCTGAGGATGGACAGCTGCGTGCCCCCGTTCACCCCACTGCTCGCCAACGAAGGATGCCGGTGCTTCAGGTCCACAGCAAAGTATCTGTTCACCGTCCAGCTGCGCCATTTCCTCTTGATCTCCGATTGCACCTTGAGGGATATACTTCACAAGGTCATTATTAATGGACCCCGCTGGAAAGACACAAGCTCTCTGTCCCTCAGTATCACTCTAGCCCTGTCTGTCTTGTACATGAAGTTGCAAATCTATTTTATTTTGTTTAAATCTGAGTTTAAAACAAATTATATTCCTTGTTGATATGATGTTTCAGTATTAATGCTCTGTATATATAATAAATTATGCATTCAGAAGACAAATGTGATGTGTGTGTCAGTTATTTCTTTGTTTTAAAGGAGCGTTACCTCTCCATTCAGGAAGCAGTAGAGGACAGCCACAACAAAACCCTGAAGGGACACAGAGGATAAAAAAAATGAGACAAAACTACTGGCATATCTAGTATATCAATAACAATTTATTAGATGTCTAAACAAATTCTTATATTACAACTATTTTAATAGTGCATCCTCATGCATTGTAGAAACAATGCATATAATTTAACTTTTTGTATCGACAGCCAAAAGGTAAAGTATTCAAATAATGAGCTGAAGTTGTTTTGCTGGTGTTCTTGTATTAACATTATTAAAAATGTTGGCCATAATCAAAAGCTGACAGTCTGTTCTCTTGGCTCATGTTTAGATCTTGATGTGAAATCATCCAATCATCTCAATCCTCCATTGGCTGTATGTTGCATTTTCCACTGTATGTACATTGACTGTCCCTCTGCAAGCCCAAGACCACTCACCTGGAAGGATCCGAGGCCGAGCTCGAACACCAGACGCTCTCTTTTACTGACGTTCTCAGGGGAGAAGGCAAACACGGTGTAGTGGATCCCAAACAGGGGAATCAGTAGCAGAGTGGAGCGGGCCAACCTCCTGCCAAGTAACACACACCACATCATCAAGAGAGGAGCAGTATGTTGCTTATAATTAGGACACAGTGTGGGGTTGTCTTCCAAATTTTGCGGGAAAAAGGAAAGAAGTAACTGTATGTCACATGTATGTCTAACTGCTAACTGTCTGATAATTGGCACATTTACATTCCCATTTAAGTATGGAAGTTATAGGGGGATTATACATTTGTTGTAACAACTAATGTAAAGAGATGGAGAGGGAGAGCAAGAAAAAAATAATGCAAACACATATTTAACAGACACACGGTGTGGACGTACAGTGATGTGATCTCATGAAATCTGATCTTTAGAATCACATCCAAATAATAAGTGTAACTCTAGCCAATACAACATTTTCAATGCCAGGCAACAAAGGTACAAGTAAAAACAAGCAATACTTACAGGTAAATACTGGATTCATTTCCACCAATGTCTGGGGACTGCAACTTCTGGACAAGGATGATGATGATGCCAATGAAGAGGACAAAGTTGATCTGTGGGGGAATATAATGTGAAAATCCAGTAAATTCTTGGTAAAAAAGTATTGTTCTTGTGTTCAGGTTTCTCAAACAGTTGACATGAGAATAGAGACATATCAGTGATAACGCACCATAATTGAGGCCAGCACAGGTCCCTTTATCACCCACCAGATGGCAGCATTGTCATTCATATCCCAACACCTGAGAGAAGAGGTAAAAAAATATGCAAATATTCATCATATTGGACAGTCACCACATATAAAGACAGCCTCCAACTTAGGACTAAATTCTGTGGACCATAACGTACCCTATGTCATCGAAGTGCAGCCTCAGCACCGCCCATATGGTCACACAGACTGTGGGGGTTCCTGATTGTAACATACAAAAATATAATGCATACATTAACATATTGGGCATTTAATCACTTGATCATATCAAGATCAAATCCAGCAAGTCAAGTCAGGGTCTGATGGCAGATGTCTCACCCCAGCCAATGATGATGTACCAGTAGAAATATCTCCTCTCAGGGAAGAAGGTTTCCACCAGTAGAGTGAAGAGGTACAGACCCTCGATGAACAGCCAGAAGTAGTTAGAGAGGACGCAGTAGTGGAAGAACACCATCACCGCTTTACACTCCACCTTCAAGGAGAAACAGACAAAAACTGTGATTAGCTCGAGTGCATTTCTGAAGAGGGAGTGCAGGTATCTAATCTAATCATCAAGGGGCGATTTCAAGGAAGGGGAATGGAATTCAATTTGCTCACACAAATTACTGAGTATATTCCCCAAGGTAAGTATGGATTTCGGGGAAAATGTGAAAACAAAAAAAACAGAATTAGGAGAAGAAAAATAATTTACCTGCCCACCACTAAATTCCTTGTTACGTTTGAACAAATCATTGACTGCCTGTCACAAAAGAACAGAGACTGGGTTGGTGTGTGTGCACATTTGTCTTACTCACAGTGTGTATGAAGCAGTGCTCGCTGTCCTCCTTGGCGTAAAGCACGCCGTCTTTGATGAAGACGGAAATGGCTCTCAGGATGAATGACACAAATAGGTTCATGTGGATGAAGTTCCTGGTGCAGTGCAGTTTCCTGTGTTGAAAACCAGCATCAGTAACTCAGCATTGATGAATTCTGTGTCCCCTTCCCCTTACAGTATGACCGTAAAACTTTCACACTTTCTCTAAATACACATCCCCAATGAAAGCCAGACAGAAAAATAGGGCAGAATTACTAAAATATCATTAAAGTTGCCATAGATACAGGTACTTGTGCATAAGCCTTGAAATTCTGCTTGTATTGTTATACAGTATTGCTCCTGTTTGTTAGTCAAAACGTGATAGTAGTTGTAGTACTAGCAGTAATATTTTTAGGCGGTAGACCTACAAAGGTAATTCTATAAATTTTAGCACAATTCTTTACAAAATACTGGTAAATTCATGCATAGCCATACTACTGTGGACCAAAATAAATTATTGCCTGTCTCTAATAAAGGCCTGGTCTTTTGTTGATGTAAATACATTTTTTTTTTTTAAACTTTCATTACTGGAAGTTTTACGATATGTGCCTGCACCTCATCATCACCTCATCATGAAATTCTCTATGGCTTTTTACCAAGCAATCTATAAAGATTATAAAGACTATTAAGATTCTTTATAGATTCCTTGACTTCAACCATGGAATATTACTTTCCCTTCAGCTTGTCCCCAGACTGCATGCTGTTTTTCTCTCTTCCTGCAGACAGAGGAGTTCACTGACTGGCTGCCTCTCTACCCTGAGGACCGCCGAACATTTAGGACACACTCCCTCTGTCCTCCACCTGAATCCCCCTTCGAACTTCACCTCACTGGACCCTGAAGCACCGACACTTTCCACTGTCCACCACCTCTTCCCCTCACCACCTCCACGTTTGTCTAATGAACTCCCCTCCGAGACTTGTTGGCACCGTTCTTGCTGCGTTGTCGGGTTGTGTCGCCCAACTGCTGTTTCCCCAACACCACACCCTGCTGTCATACACCAACAGTGACTGATCCAGGTTGAAATGTCTCACCTGAACCTGCACAGGATGACCATGGCCGTGGTGAGGGACACCAGGGAGGTGCTGTAGCCCACGGTATACAGAGCCTTCACTGACACATAGTACATATCCTAAACAGGAGACAACAGCACAATAAATATACTTGTCAGTGTGACAGCTGACAGATACTTAAAACCCTTAAACAGAGACGGCGGAAGGCACTTGAGTGGTTTGCTTACCGGATGGCTGCTGTTGCCGTCATCAAAGAGGCAGGCGTCTACGTAGTGAGGGAAGGTCTCAGACCAGCCGAACTCAGTACAGTTACGGCTCACCTTCCCCAGCTCTGTGAACACAATACAGTATATTTGATGATGGTTTATTTTGGCAGAGAGGATACACGACTGAGGTTCAAACAAACACAGACTTTACATCTGCCAGTGTCAGAAGTACATCTGGCGTTTGTAGTGTGGAATCAGGAAGAGAGGTAAAGTTCATAAATTAATTATATCAGTTAATAGGGCTTCAATAGAGTTTTAGTATCTTGTGGTATAAATGTTGTTTTGGAGACTTTTCCACACCGCCAAGGATAAAATTCTGGGGTAAACACTGAATTCTTGCAGGTTCTTTTGCATTTTTGGCATGAAATTGGTCAAATTTAAACTGTATTGTCTCTTGTGCTACTGCACTGCAATATGAATAGGGGTTTGCTCTTTTGGGTATAAACAAGTTGCTTTAAATAATCCAATAAAATGAACTTAATTCATTTCAAATTGTAATTCAGCATGAGTAACATCCCAGCTGCTGCTGCCATCTGTAACTGACCGTAGTCTTCTTCGCTCATGAACTCAGAGAAGAGTTCAGGGCAGTTGACCTCCACCACTTCGCCAATCCTGGCAGGCTGCCAGCATGTCAGGTTGTCCCAAAACCATTGGCACCCTGGGGACACAGCAGGTAGAGATATATATGAGTGGTTTCATTCCAAAACACTGTATGCCTATTTTGGGAAAAATGCTACCTGAGCGTCATCTACAGATATTTCTAAATCACAGATCTCCAAAAACATAACTTACACAAAAATCATGTGATGTCATTTTGAACAAGCAAGGACCATTTTTTTTTTAATTAAACTCTCATACTGTCCACTACAGTTCTGCCCCTCCCTAAACAGAGTATCTGCTGCATGTAGGGTCCCGCAACCCTCCAAAGGACAGAATTGTTGCTGCAGCTTGTTTATTTGTTTGTTTGTTTGTTTTTAAATAAAATATGAATATGAAAGCATCATTTTCTGCCAATATTGAATCATGGCAACAGCCCAAATGCCAGTCATTACTATGTTATTTTGCATATCTAGGAAAGGAAGAGACTACAGAGAGTCTTGGTAGCGTGGGGATTGACTGGGTAGTTAACTTGATGAGGCTTTGTCACCCTCTGATATACGAAGATATAACGAACAAAAAAGATAGATTTTAGAGAGAAGACGATTAGTGAAATTTGTTTCTATGTTTTTGTAAGATGGTATTTTAGTACAGGCTTTGCAGTTGTGTCTAGTATCCACAGCTGGCTTCATCATTGGGGGTCTATTAAACATACAAGTAATGGGTGTGGGTCCATACAGTAATGTTCTAGCTAAAAGTGAAGTCTGATGAAGATGTAGATTTCCAAATTTAGGTTACAGTGACACCCTAAACTGCCTTGTCTTTAGCCCCAGCCTAGCTAAGAAGAGTCAGCTCATCATACTAATGTATTTTCATTGACAGCATCATTTTAGTGTGACATTGTGCTGCCAGCTCTGTCCAGCAGGTGGCAAATGAATGCTACAACACAGCTATAATTAGCCTTTTAATTCATGTGATTAAATGGATTTCATAAATTTTCTGATATTTGATGGAGAATTTATTTAATTCAGTCTGTTGGCCCATGGTTTCTATTTTTTGACTGGATTAGTGCTGATATTTATTCACTAGCCAGAAACGGGCAAATGGAAATGCAGATATCAGTCAAATGGTTAGTATCCCAAATGATTACATTACATTACATCCCTGTCTCAAGGATAATAGCATTAAGCTGGCTGGTCAGGCTATAACTTGGAGGACTAAATGGATTTCACATAGCACAGGTTGTGCGGCCATTTAATAAGTGTGAGTGTGTGTTTGGTATAACCGCCGGTGACCTTGCCAGACTGTCATTGAGATTCACAACCATGGTGCTGTCCCTCCCACCCACTCCACCCCCTCTTCCCTCATTGACCCCAGCCACCTTTTTACTGTTAAGAGCACATGGTCAGAGTTACATTCAGAGAAATCAGGTGCAAAGCTCCACCCTCCCCCATTTACCGTCAAACCCATCCCTCTGTATTGTCCCCCAGTGTTACTTCACAGAGTGTATATAGAAGAGGTCATTGTGTTTCAATATCAGTCACGTAAAGCAGAACTGCAGCATAAGCAGCTATACACTTCACTGGAGTGCTGGAGAGAGAGACATTCAGTGTGACAGCACAGCATGCGGCTCCTCTTTTTAAGCTGAAACAGTGTTAGTATCCCGGGCCAGCTGTGCTGCTGTCTTCCCAAATTGTAACTTTCACCTTCCATCATCACAATACACACAAACATGTCCATGCATGCACACACAGACACACACAGTTGAAGAGAACTGCTATATTTATCTTCAGTTTCCTCACAGACACTCTTCAGATATTCCTAGAATTTCATTTTCATGTTAAAACCCTAAAGGTTTTTCAGCATTAATAACAAGGAGTCTCTCACAGTAGACGTCCATCCTTGCTCCACTGAGCGCTGTGTTGTTATTTTAACAGCACAGGCCAGAGTCAATAGTGGAGTGACTCTAGGGAACACAGTACGGTGGAAGGGGTTTGGCAATAGGAATAGCAATACAGAGCCAGTGCTCCAGCACCAGCAGCTGATTGTGATGGTTGGAGGGATGAAGACCCTGTCTCAGTCTATTTTCCTCTTTATCCATCATCCAATCTGTCAGATGAGACGCCTGTCACTCACTGGCGCACTGGTCAGCTTGCATTTTTCATCATAAGACGCTGTCCATTTAGAGCCTTCTGCTTCACTCACAAACAGAGGCACAGAGTGCAATGCCGTAATTAATTTACTTTGTTGAGTTTCTCTGTTGGACCTACATTGTTATTTGTTCTACAAAACACACACAAAACAGGCTCACACACACACATACACACATATACACACACATTTCACAAGCAACAAGTCTATCTAATGATCTCTTTTTGCAGACAAGCCGGTCAGACTCAACTCCCATTTGTAGAATTATCTCCCGCTCATTAGTATGGCACCCCTGAAGTTGTTCTCCTTATTAATCTCTGTGTTTATTCTTGTTTTTTAACCAGCTCCCATTGAACACTGCTACAACATAAACGAAATAGTATTTAAAATGAGGGGGATGAATTAAAGGCTACACTCGCTCACACAAACACAGACACACAGCTACACACAGACACACAGCTACACACACACACACATGACCTACCAAATTCTGGATCATTTCCTGGATCATCTGAAGCGATCTTTTCCATGCATTTCTCTTGCTCTCTCTTGATGACACAGTCAGAGTGCCCATGCTGGCCTGAAACCTAGAAGACAGCATGAACACACACACATACACATAAACATACACACACACACACACACACCACACACCACAGAGAGAAAGAGAGGGAGAGAGAGAGAGAGACAGAGAGAGAGAGAGAGAGAGAGAGAGGGAGAGAGTCAATTTATTAATGATTAATTTCTTGTTACATGCTTTTGCAATATTGTTTGTTTGTAAACTATCATGTCAATATAGCACATTGAATTGAATTGAACTGGAGAGAGAGAGAGAGAGAGAGAGAGAGTGGGAGAGAGAGAGAGAGAGAGAGAGAGAGAGAGTCAAATGGTTAAGGATTACATCACAGCAGAGGAGAAGGACCCAAAGGTAAATTGGAAGACGCTGCTTCATTAGTTTCACCATGTGGTTCACACCACAGTGTGGGAGAGGTCTTAGCGCTGGGACCTGTTTAACACTCAACCAATTAAACAAACCATTTCAGAGCTGCTGGCATTTTCCCAGTGTTAACTGACCCGGTGGAGAGGCATTATCCTACTGAAAACAAGGCAGGAAAGACACTCAAACATGCACTGTTCACACTGGACCATGGCAGGCATCGCTCCCATCTCTAGGGACCGCAGACACACAGACACACAGGCTGTTATGGTAGCTAAAACACTTTCCAATAGCTTCAACACAGTGGAGACCAGAGATCAGAACAACAGCCAGAACCCCGGAGCTACAACCACAGACATGGAGGTCGCGTCCAGGAAGGCCCTCCTCACAACCCCTCTCTGCCCGCTGACAGCCGCACAATGCTGGGCCGGCGCTGGGGGTCAGAGCGGGGTGCAGATGGAGGCGGGTGTCTGGCAAGGGGACGCTCTTGTGTCTTTGTGCTGGCGTCAGCCTGGGAGACGCCGCGTCACAGCTTTACGAGGCGCACCAGGGGAGCGCTCGGCTATTATTCACTGACGTCAGCCGCGCTCATTGTGGACTCATACACATAAAATTCTGCCAGGCACCGGTGTAATAGAAACACATTACTTATTGTGCATCGGCTGGCAGCGGTGTTAAGTGAGTGTAGACCGGTGTTAAGTGAGTGTAGACGCACACTGTCTGCATATGCGCTGTATGAAAGGCCACCAGCAGACTAACAGTGCTATATGCTCTAATACACTAGTGACTGACAACACACATTTCGTGAATTTCTATGTACATGGCAGCCAGAGGGATGGGTGGGTTTTGGTAAAGGTACAGTAGCGAAGCCAAACATTTTGTGTGATTGATGTAACTTAGCTGTGTGAGCCTGGGAAAGTTTAAGCATGAGTTTGTGTGTGCTTCTATGTGTGTGTGTGTGTATCCTGTGTAGTCTCCTGTGACTAATTATATCACTATCTGTCCATCCTGGATCATCATACTACATCTAATTAGGTCAAACTAACTGTGTATGCCCAGCTTGATCAGCTTTCAGAGTGCATGTACTTGTGCGTTCGTGCGAGCGTGTGTGTGTGTGTGTGTGTGCGTGTGTGTGTGAGAGTACGGCTGCATAATGCTTGCTAAATGATCACATGGTCAATGGAGAGAGCCATTATGTCATACCATATAAGTTTAAAACTAATCCAGTCATTAAATCACTGCGTACAGCACCACGGCTTCTGACCCCACTGCTACTTCACTAATATATCACACTAACACTACTTAGCAGTGTTCTGTGACACCTCCTTTAACCTCAATGTAGGATATTGGTAATACCAGCTTCAAAGAAATCAAATTTAAGGTCAAAGCTGCAATATGCACATTTTTTCACATTAAAATAACTAAATAAATACTGTAAGTCTGTCTGTCTGTGACCCCACATGCCTAAATAACCCTGTTTACCTGAAACTGGCTTTTCAATGATCTTCAGGAGGTTTTGGGGACAGCAGGACTTTGCTGCCTCAAGGTGAAGAGTTGCACATAGTAGCTTTAAAAGTACCATAGTTCAGGGTCATGTAAAGGACAGCCAATGACAGACACAATATAACCAACATCATAATGGGACACAAAACAGAACAGTTTAAAACGTGTAAAAACTATAGAATATGATATGAATATAAAACATTTGCATTAAAAAAAGCACAGACTTTTCATGTCATTACAGAATGGTCGTGGACCAATCTGTGTGTGGCCTTTCTATGTCATGGTGTGACAACCTCATCATCAGCTAATTGCCCTGGATCACGATTTCACGAGATTATTACCAACTCACCATGAGACAACAATAACAAACAGGTGTTGCTTGGATAGAGGCATGGCATCATTCTGCCAAATAATCCCATTCTATGTATAATATTGAATTGAGTATGGGAAAATAGAATAGCAAAAGTCATGGCATTTGTCTGACAATAATTCAATGCTATGTACACTATAGAAAGAAATTAGTTAGGGAAAAACAGCAAAATCGACAATTAGCTATTGGAGGCAGTCATCCATTATCATTCCCCATACATTTGGCTGGTGTTTCATCTGGTGATCACCTACTATGATGCTAACGTGTTAAAACTGTTTCTCTCCAAATCACCCAGATTCATGAGCTCACAGGAGCTGACAGTGGTAAGTTTGGTGGAGATGTATTGTCTGTTTTAATTAGCAATGGTAGTTGCTAGGCAGCAGCTAGTGAGTGAACCCCAGACGACAACAAGACAACGCCACAGCAGAGAGCCTCTTTAAATTAGAAGTCATTTCACGTTACTGGCCAAACATCATTACTGCCAACATGGAGGATTATTCTTGAAAAATAGCCCCTCTCCCCTTCCCCTTCACCCACTCATGAGCTATTGTGCTAAGACAGTTTTCTTTTTACCATAATGATCCGCTCACAGTTCGCCATTACCACAGGTAACTTCATAAAAGGTTTGTGTGTGTGTGTGTGTGTGTGTGTGTGTGTGTGTGTGTGTGTGTGTGTCCGTGTCTGGATGTGTGTGTGAGGCCTTGTATCATGAGAAATGTTTACTATGAGTCGGTCATGCATACTGATGAGGGCAGTGTCAGCCGCCAACCCTCACCCAGGAGGGATTAGAGTCCCAATTTACATAAACAGTCATGTACCCCATTACATATACAGTCACTCTCTCTTTCTCTCTCTCTCTCTCTTCTAATTCAATCTTCCCGCCTTCCCACAGTGCAATATATAGACTGTGTAATTTTGATTCCCATTACCCCTCCACAAACCCTACTCTCTCTTTCTCTCTCCCTCTCTCGCAACATAACCAAGACCTATACAAGGAAAAATGCAAAACGACCCCCAATATTTCGTACACATGTTAATAGAACCTCTCTGTCCTCCCTCTCACCCACCCAACACTCTCTCTCCTCTCTCTCTGATGCTCTTCCCCGTCTCTCTCATGGACACATCCTCATTTTCAGCAGACCGCTTTGCTCATACAAACATATCTCTCAGTTCCTCTGACAACACTTCAGATCACAGCCAACTACTGTAATGGAGAATCACTTTACTCGAGGAGAGGAGAGGAGAGGAGAGGAGAGGAAAGGAGAGGAGAGGAGGAGAGGAGAGGAGAGGAGAAGAAGAGGAGAGGAGAGGAGAGGAGAGGAGAGGAGAGGAGAGGAGAGGAGAGGAGAGGAGAGGAGAGGAGAGGAGCAAGTAACCGTAACAAGGAGCTTCTCCTTCCTAACAGATTCGACAGGAATAATGTTGAATAAGCAATGAATAAATAATGAGAATGCATCCCTATCTGTTATTCCAGCCACTCGCTGATCAATAAATTATTAACGAAAACACTGCTTTATCTGTTGCCTGTTATTCATGTACAAGTGCATGAAAATGAAGCCTCAATCCCTGTTTGAATTTATTCAGGTACAGCCCCACCTGTTGCTGAGTTGCTTTTCATTTCATTACTTTTGCCAACACGTACGCAAGGAAGTACACTCACTCACGCACACGCACACACACACACACACACACACACACACACACACACACACACACACACACACACACACTCACACATAAATTGAAGTTAGGCTACCCATTTTCCCTCCGAAACTGCAAAAAAAAAAAAAAAAAGGTTGGTGATCGGCTTACCAAGGGCAAGAGGAGGAAGAGGGTGTGGATCAGCGGGCTGATGGTGGCAGCGGACATTTTGTGTTCCTCTGAGTTTCCTATATAGACTGAGCTCTTATGGGCTTGACAGGCGCACAGGACAGGATGCTGGTCAGCTCACCTTGGGATCTGAAAAACACAAAGGAGTAGGACATTAAGAGACACTGAAGGGGGGTGGGTGGAGCGCGGGCGGGGCTGTTGAACATGTCTTTATAAAAGAGTGTGCACAGTATATTCAATGCAGCATATATATCGAATGTACCCACGTTTGTCTGCATCGTATCCACCTGAGAGACACAATTAAATCGAAAAGCTAAGAGATTTGTAGACTAGAAAAGGAGAAAGACTAGAGAAAATTTAAAAAAAAGGTTGTGTGTGCGTGCATGCATGTGGTTTGTGCATGTGCAGTTTATGTGTGTTTAATAACATAAGCAGGTGATTTCACTGATTAGCACACCTTCAGCCAGAGAGGAGGAACTAATCAGTGAAATCACCTGTTGTAGTCTTTGGTTGAAACGAAGACCTGTATACACTCGGCCCTTCATGGCACACGGTGTGACTCCCCTGGTCTAGAGCATCTTTCAAGTCACCTGTCTAAAAGGTTACAGACTGATGCTGATTCTGATGCTCTAGCTCTGGAAACACCTTCACATTTAACATGAAAGAAAGACAAATTAAACCTATACCAAGGTGATGCAAACCTTTAGTAATTTCAGAAAATCCCTGTGACCCCAACATTGAAAACACATATAAACTGGCTTCTTTTATATCACATATTTATTTATGACACGCAAAAACAGTTAATTTCCCATACAGTGAGATACAAAGTTTGCTCTGAATGACAGTTATGTAGAAGTATGACTGTATGACTTTTATAGTGGCTTCTGTGACCATTACAAACCATGGCATTAGCTTTGCATTTAAAAGAAACAATGTGACACAATAACAACATGATTTCTGTCATTTTCAGTGCCAGGTATAAAAGCAGTTTGAAAACGCACTGAAAAGGCTCCATCAGAACCTCCCACTTCATTTCCCCTTAGAGTGATTGGAGAGATAAGATTGGCACCACACTTTCTACCAACCACTGAGAAGTTATCGGGTGCATGTCTGCATATGAAATGACTGTTTGGCTTTACAAACCGCGGGCCAAGACTAGCATTTGGGTGTCTGAGAAAGAGCCATTTGGCATGCGAGCGTGTGTGTGCGCACGTGCATGCATCCGTGCAAGTGTTTGCTCATGCATGCAGCATGAATGTACGTGCCTGGAGGGTTAGCTTGAGCCTAGTAGAGCCAAGTAGCAGGATGACTGCTCGGGCCATGTCCCACAGGGTGAGCTTGGCATTCTTACTCCACCAGAAACCTGCCAGAACCAAGTCCCCCCTCCTGCCGTTGTCAAGAGCAACAGCTGAGAGGGCTGCTGAGTTTGGATCTGAACGGGACCATGTGGACCTGGAACTCCCTTCTGCTCCTTCTCCTGCTCTACTGTACACAGACACTCTCAGATATAGCGATTAGCTTCATTTTTTTGGCAGTACGTTATTAATCATTGAACCTTAATGATTGTTGGCTCACCTTCAAAGCTCAATATATCTTCTTTACATGGCCCCAAAATTCATTGTGTATGTCTGTAGACGTTTCCAATTTTGCAGATTTGAGCAGATTTGAATAGAGGCCTGTACATAGAATATGAAGGTATGAGAAGACCATTCATACTTGGGTATGGGGCATTAAGTCACAGAGGGAAGACACACACACAAGCACACACACACGCACACACACACACACACACATGAAAAATAAAATGCAGGGAACATGAATGGAAATCCACAACAAACTAGCTTTGCCAAGGCCACCATAATGCCTCCTCTATAGAAAAAGCTTTCATGGTGAGTGCTCGAGCACAGTCGCCATTAATTCAGTTCTAAGGGATGAAACCAGTCATATGTTACAAGCCACAAAAATACTGATGGTATCTCATCCTGCCTGGAGTATTGGTGTGTGTGTGTGTGTGTGTGTGTGTGTGTGTGTGTGTGTGTGTGTGTGTGCGTGTGTGAGTGAGGGAAAACACGACAATACAACTAAGGTGATATGTAGATACACGTAGTTATCCGCAAACAAGAAACTCCTAGAAGTGTGTGTGTGTGTATGTGTGTGCAGCAGCTGCTCAGGAGTCTTCCCTATGGCCTGAATGAAAGTTGACGCACAATCTAAAAGGCACACACAGCCTTGGGGAACACACACACACACGCTCGCACAGACATGTTCACCCCCTTCACCCAAGACCAAACATACACACACAAACACACACACTCACGCAAACACACACCCAGTAACAGGCACATGTATAATGTACACCTGTAGTGTACAGGCATGTTAATTACTTCCACACAGATCACCTGCAAACACTAGACTTTATCTCGCTTTGGGTTGATCTGCTTTATGATAGCGCCAATAAAATGCACCATGTTGTAGTTAAGAGGAGGAAGAGGAGTGACTGAGAAACTGAAAAGAGAGGAGAAGCTGCAGTAGGAAAAGAGAGCGAGAGAAAAGGCAGACATAAAAACACCACAGAGAGGAGAAGAATTAGTGGCTTCCTTTCTCATCCACGGAGGAATGTGTGTGTGTGTGTGTGTGTGTGTGTGTGTGTGTTAAGAGAAAATATTTCTCTCCAGAGCACAAGGGAAAAGAGAGCAAGAGATTCTTAATGATCACTCTCACCTATAGTGAGAGATGCAGTTGTTATGAAGAGAGAGAGGCTTAGAAAACTCTGTGATGAGAGGCATCATTAGAGTGTGTGTGTGTGTGTGTGTGTGTGAGAGAGAGAGAGAGAGAGAGAGAGAGGGAGAGAGAGACAGAGAGACAGGGAAAGACAGAAAGAAAGACATACAGAACAAGGGAGATAATCATAATCATGATCATAAGAGAGAGAGAGAGAGAGAGAGTGCCTCCCTGCTATGTGTGTTCATGTCTCCTTTGATGTGACACTGGAGCCCATTCAGAGCAGTTTTGTCCCTCAGCACATGCATTGGTCTGGCTCTGACAGCTGTTGCAGCCTAGAGAATGGAGGCATGCACCAGCACATCCCCCTCCACTTATTAACAGGCTCTCAACTCTTAGTTTCTCATCACCCTTCCATCTAAACACATAGAGCCCACTGACCTATGCTTTTTTCACTGTGTAATGTGGTTTACTTATGTCCTTAGTCAATGCAGCAGCAGAAGAATGCACTTCCACAGAGCAAAGTCCTCCAGAAAGAGAATTATTCTTCTCCCTGGTTCTCCAAGAATCATCATACGGTGTGTTAATCCAGCGCTGGGCTGCCTAATGCCTGCTGAATACTCCAGTAAGTCACTCAAGTCTCTAGCTCTATATTTAGACCGAGGAATTATGAGAGGAATTAATATACACAGACATGACTTAGTCTTCATTATTTTTGAGGGAAATGGGAGGGGGAGGGGTTGCACATATTACATAGGGAGAGTATGAAAGCTGTCCTGGTTTCTCGCTCCCATTATGTCCCTTTTTTTCCCACAATTCCTTAGGGAACTACATAGTCATGGGACCAAGGCAAAGACATCTTGGGTGGAAACACGAGTAAAGGAATAGTAATGATAAGATCACACACACACACCCCTGAGGCAGAGAGACACACATACCAACAGCAGCCAAATAGCTGAATTTACCCCCGATTTCCACCCCACCCAACTAACCAGTGCAGCGTGACAAAAGTGAGTGTGAGCAGGGCGAGAGAGGAGGAAGACAGAGGAGTGAAGGAGGTGCGGAGAAGAAGCACTTATCTGAGGTGGGGTAGGTATGATAGTGGCTGGTGATGCCATCTCCGCTGTGAGAGTGCTGTGGCTCTCCAGCATGACCGAGTATAAGCGGGGAGACGCCTGCATGGCTACACCTTGACGCCCAAAGGCCACGCATCTAACGCCTGATCTCCATCTCTTCAACATGTGGGCGGAGGAGTGACTGACTGCCTGCTATGGATCCAAACTGCGACACAGGTCAAGCATGCAGCGTGGTAGGATTTACTTAATGATTCTCACGGCCCCATGCGGAGCGCTGGCCTTGCAATAAGATAATAAGGAATGTGAATATAGATACAATAAAACAAACCACGGAACAACTGCTGTAATGAACGCCTTCATTCCCTGTCTCGGCAGCAGAGTGTGAATGGCTCAGCGCAAGGTGTTAATTTGCTGTGAGAATTCAAAGGAACAGTAGGGGCAAATTAAAACATTATTCTTCATCATGTGTATTGCGGCAGCATCCAAAACCGGACCTCCTTGATTCGACTAAAGGGCAGTAGGCTCATGGGTGATACTGGGTGTGTTACAAGGTTGCCGTGCTGAGACCGGGCCTGACACCTAATGTCCGATCCTCCCTCTCTCCTCTGCTGCACCAGCCAGACAACATAACAAGGCTAATTGGGCCATTTAAATGTTAACTGGTAGACCGAGGAGCTATTCCCTTCTACTTTATGGATAACATCTATGCAAATGTTGCTATGAACTTTATCTATAAGGTTTTAGCAGTTATGTGTTAATGATTGAGGACACATCAAGCAAATCTAGTGAGGGATTTTATGATTTGACTGATGTGCTGAGCACAATATAAAATGTAGATTTAAATCAAGTGGAAATGCAAAGACAGTGTTTCCATTTTGGATAACTACCGTTCAGATATTCAGATATCAGAAGTGCTCTCCCAGATCAATAGTAAGGATATTCATTTATAAATTAATCACACAGAGAGGCATTGTAGCCATTGTTTTCATCACTATATTTCACAAGGTAGCATGCAGAGCAGCTGCATGGCACTGATTTAGAATTCAGGGCAAATATGTTTCATTCATCTCTCTTTATGAATGAGTCTGCAGCTGAGTGATCAGAAATGTAAACGAATAAACATGACCGTTGTTTTCACTAATCAATACCCAGAATGAGCAGTAATCAAGATAGAGAGAAATGTGTTACCAGAAACACACACAGGCGCACAAGAGCACACGCACACACATGCAAACGCACACACAATTAGCATGTAAATCAGTGGTAACGATAACTTGATGGTTTCCAAAAAGCAATGTTTTTCAATTTTTGACCATAAATATTCTTGTTTTCCAGCTAACTATGTCCACAAGGCAGTCAGAGCAGCAGTGAAGAAGCAGATCGCTGTCAAATTTACAGCAAGTGGATAAGGAAGCCTGTGATTAACAGGCTCTTCAATTCTGCTTTAACCTTCCCCAAAACACTCAGTCCATCCACAGGGAAGAGAGGAGAGAAAGCAGCATTTGTGATTCAGTGACAGAATGATATATTACAAGGTCACTCACAGATTTTAACCCACAGGCCTGGATTTAAATGGATGTTCAGGGACACAACTCAAAAAATACATGGTAAAATACTGCTTTATATCAAATAATGGGTAAAATCGAAGTAATTGTTGAGCAATTGGACTGTTATAAAGGCCCATACTGTGTGTGGATATGGCAGATATGCTATAATTTCATGTATGATTGTATTAATGGCCTTTGGACACCCTTATGATATTAAAGGGGATGGGCCCATAAAAGACAGTGCAACATTTACACATATGTTACCATTTTTCAGTGGGAGTCAAATACCATGGATTTCAGAGTTGCCCTTGGAAAAAACCCCAATGATGCTATATTGAACAAAAAACATTTTATATACTGTAACCAAATGTTACAGTAATGAAAACATAGCCTAAGCCTAGTTGCAAATTAAAAAGCCACAGAAAAAAAACATAAAGGAGATTTTCAAATAGAGATTATGTGAACACAAATGCATTTGCCTAGATGCTCAAAGCACGTTGGGTTTATAATGGGCTGATTTGTTCTGATTTCCCTTTTCCGATTCTTTCTCTCTTTTTCAAATTCGATGCAAAACATTGTCCGTTCCCATAATTGTGCAAACTGCATATACGCTGTGAGCAGTGAATGTAGGGAACCCCCACACTGAACCCAGCCGACACATGCCGCAAGATCCCAGCATCCTTATTTGCATTCTCCTCCCATAGCCTAGATGCACGGCTCTGCCACATCCCTCCATATGTCCATACAAATTAATGCATACAAATGAAACGTGGTGAAAAATGTATTCTAATTATTTTTCAGAATCTTACAATTCTAATGTATTCTTTTCCAAATCTTACCATGGTAGCGGTATTCTCCAAAAACATCGAGAGGGTTGAGTTGGGTCCTCCGGGCTGGAGAAGGGGTGCAGCGCGCTCCGCAGGGGAGGAAGCTCACCGGGCTGTCAGTCGAGGTGCAAAGCTCCCCTGTGTCCCCAGACACGGACACCCAAACTTCAGGTCCAAATGCAGTTTGCAGTTTGCAAATGCTCTCGACTCCTCAGAGCAATGAGAAAGCGAATTTGTTTTTGCAGAGAGGAGGAGAAATTGAGATTAAGATTCGTCTCCGTCCGCGATGAGGCTTCTCGGTTCGGTATCACTGTTGATATTTCAAGCAATTCCGCTGCCCTGCGGATGGCTGTGGCTGGTCACGTCGCCCTCTACAGAAGAATGCACCGCGCATTTCAACTAACTCTCACTCTCTCTCTCTCTCTCTCTCTCTCTCTCTCTCTCTCCCTCGCTCTCTCTCTCGCTCTCTGCGCGGAGAGATATTGCCGTCCGTGTTCACAGGGCATCTGTAATTATTAGACGTCAGGCTAGTTAGTAATAGCCATCTCAACGTAGTTAATTCACACACACACACACACACACACACACACACACACACACACAAATCCAATCTTGCACGATAGATCTTGGACATATGTAAATAGGTTATGTTAAATAATCCAATTGCACCAGATTGAATACATAAATTGATATTAAATAGGATGTTAGTGGTATATGAGCCATGAGGACTGTCTCAGGTTTTCAGTCAAACAAAAGGCAAGGTCAGTTTAACGGGTCACCAGACTCACAGAGATCAGGACCAAGGACAGCGACTTACATCACTTTGTCCAGTCTCAGTAAATATACATGATTTTGATGAGAGTATGTGCTTTGCATTTCAATATGATGAGCACATCAGCTTGTTTTCTTATGGGCAACACCTACAGATCAATACAATATGATTACCTCTTCAGGCCAGGCTGGGTTCACCAAACCTTTTAAAGGAATCACAGGAAACTCACCTTTATTTTCAGGATCACCGCCTATAAGAAATCACACATCACACGCATCCTGAATGCAGTTGCATCCCGAATACATTGAACACCACAATGAAGGCTCAGTCCCATGTATGAAATTTGGCAGCAGAATTTTCCAGGAATCTAAATCTTCTTGTCCTTTTACAAGGATAATAACTTAAGTGTCAATTGTGATGATGCATGAACGGAGGAGGAGGAGAAGGCCTTTAGAAAAGTGTCTCTAAAAATATACTCTCTCTCTCTCTCTCTCTCTCTGACTGACATGAACACACCGCTCTGCAGGAGAATGAAATTCAAGCAGAAGCCTCAGTGTGTTGTGAGAGAGGCCAAACACACATGCATCAGTGCCCAGGGGAAAGCCATTACGATCAGCAGGGAGAGGCAATGGCCAAAGACTGCAGCAGGTGATTTCCCTGATTAGTTCCTCCTCTCTGGTTGAAGGTGTGCTAATCAGTGAAATCACCTGCTGTAGTGTTTGGTTGGAATGAAAACCTGCAGACTCTCGGCACTCCATGGCACATTATTGCTTATCCCTGGTCTAGAAGATGGGAGATATGGAAGGAGACAGGTGACAGAGTTGCGGCGGGATTATTGAAGTAGGTGGTAGGTTACTATCTCAATTTGTCAGGAAAAAGTCTATATTTGCAGTGCAGCACATTTTTTTCTGCTACTTTGACTCTTGGAGAAGTGCCATGGAGTGCACTAGATTTAACTTGTTTTGTCCTCTTCAGCTTCTCTTATGAAGTCCCTCTCAAGGGCACACATAGCTTTGGAGAAAAGAGAACATCTGATTTCTCTTTTTCATCTAACCCTCATGCTACATGTCACTGTCTCTCATTCTCCCTCTATTCCCCATCCTGCTGTCATGCAGCCCTCCCACACAGTGTGTAGTGGTGACTCAGGCACCTCAGGTCTGCATATTCCAAGAGATGGTGCTGAAGCTGAGAATAATTCCTCTCCTTTTAGTTTCCCTCTTCTCACATCCCTATTTCCCTCAAATAACACACACACACACACGCACATATGCACACACATACACACACAAACACACACACACACACCAGGCCCCCGGCTGGCCACTCTGAAGGAATCGTGATCAGGATTTGAGTGGTTCGCTGACGCAGTGACATCATCACTAATTGATCCTCTTTTGAATTCTGAAAGGGGAATAATATGCTGCTGTATGGGGTTGCCATAGCAACTGGCCCGTTTCAATGCGAGGGGATGTGGAGGGCTGGTGGGAGCTTGGGGGGGTAATTGGGGATGCTGGGGTGGGAATGGGGGGTGGGGGTCAGGATGTGTGTATGAATAGGGGGCGGGCTGGTCGAATGAAAGAGTTATGAGAAGGAAAATGGCCTCGCTGCACTCGGACAGCTAGTCATAACATAAAGCCCCGGCACCCAGCTGAAACTGGCAAGCACACAGGACTGACAAAGAATAGAATTGATTTTATACATATGTGTGCCTCTCAGAGCACATTCATACACAACCCAGCAAAGCATAAAGAGTAGTGCGACATTGCGTAGAGCTGTGAATTTGACATGAAAACTAATCCATTCGCAAAAACATAATTGTGTTGACTATGGAATTAGATTGACTAAGCTATTGAGGTTTGGATCAATTACAAGGTTTGCCTAAAGACACTGACCTGACACATCTGCACGGATCCGTAGGTCGCACACATCCACTGCAGAGCAGAGCAGAGCAGAGCAGAGAAAAAGCACTTTGCCTATGTGTTTGACTTGGGGGGATCCCTGTAAATCCACACAGTCACCCTTATACCAACAGAGAGACTGCAACTTAAATCAACACTGCCTCTTAGTGCTGGACCCTGTGGCCCCGCTATAACACACACACAGGCAGATTTACATACTATGTATCATTAGGGGAGTACTGTGTTGCTTATCATGCTGTAACATGGCTATGACCCAAAGCCGGAAAAATGCAAAATAACTTGTGGAGCATAAATGCATAGAGCGCTATTGATAGATCTCTCACTCTGTTTCTGTTCCTCTCCCTCTCTCTCTCTCTCTCTCTCTCTCTCTCTCTCTCTCTCTCTCTCTCTCTCTTATCAATTCATTCATTTTCTTTACCCACTTAATCCTTTTCAGGGTCGCGGGGGGCTGGAGCCTATCCCAGCATGCACTGGGGCAGAAGGTAGAGAGACACCCTAGACAGGTCACCGGTCCATTGCAGGGGTCAATTCAAGTCAATATTCAATTCAATTCAATGGTGTTATATATTGAATCTACAGTATAACACCATTGCCAAAACAAACAACTAAAATAGAATAGCGATAATAAAATAAATAAGCAGTATAACAATAAGCACATTTGTCTCACTCTTCAGTACTGATGCTATTCTTGTTCATATCCGATCCCATGTGAATCTCAAATGTTCACATGGGAGAAGTGGATTGAAGGAGGGAGGGGTACATGCTGGCAGAGATGGCCACTGTGAATGTTCGGGAATGTAAATATAACGCGCTTCTCTCTCTCCACTAGAGAGTCCTCCTCATGCTGTAGCAATAACAGCGATTGAAATCACCATGGCAACAGAGTTCTACCTGAAAGCAAGGCCACGGAGAAGCGGGAGCGAGAGAGGATGGAGAGACAGACAGAGGGAGAGAGAGAGAGAGACAGAGAGAGAGAGAGAGACTGAGAAAGAGGGCCTGGGCCTCTCATAACACAGCATGATTTATGAATGTCTAGAAAGGAACATTTACAACACATCCACTTCACACACTGAAAGAGAGGGTCTAAGACCAGGCAGGCATTCAAGCAAGTAGATTCATTCTTTCTTTCTTTTCTCCCCCTCTTTCTGTCTGTCTAGCTCTCTCTCTCCCCCTATCTCCCTCTTTTCCTCCATTGCAAAAATGGCTAAAAATGTTCTATTTCTGTCACTCCAATGTTAATGTCAGTATTCTGTATGCTGCCGACGGGCTGGTTCCCATGGCAAGGAGATTTTCTAGGTTAGCCCTATTCAGTTTGAATTGGCTCACAGCATTTTTTTTATATTACATATCTAGCCTCCTCTTTGGTGCTGTGAATAGAAACATCACAAACCTCAGTACAGGATACCTGAGTATGTCCGGGGTGCGTCATTCCACAGAAATCTGCACCTTATCTTAGAGAGCGAGAGCCTCAAACAGCCCAGCAGGAGAACAGGAAGCCATCCAAAAATGTGTGATTTAATGTGTGAATTCAACAAGTCATGGCTTTCTTCAAAAAGCCTGATATTCTCTGTCCTTGCGTTCTCTCGTCCCTCTGTGTTCTTGTTTTCTTTGCTGAGTGAGTGAATCATCCTCTCGTGCTCTGGTCTCCTCCAACTCAATGGAGATCTCCACATGGGTTCTCAGAAACCAACCCGCTCTCCCATTGCCATGGAGACTCTACTGAGCTGCCTTACAACACGGCAGGACTTGTCAGAGACATGCAATGCTTCATAGCGGCCTGATAGACACACATGCACACATACGCTGACAAGTCTTCAATTGAGGAGCAGAAAGAAAAGGCTTCCTCTTTCCCCTGCCCATCCATCTCGCTGTCTTCCTCTCCTCAGCCCCCTGCTCCCAGTTCCTCATCGACATCTTTACAGTTGAATATTCATGCTCCTGTCTTTCTGAAAGGTCCCATGCTACAAGGCTCAAAAAGGGCACACCAGCCATTGATTGCCCTATTGTATGGTGGGTAACAGGTTTTGACAAGCTCGCACAGTGACAGCGAGGTCCTGAGAGTACGAGTGGACCAAGGGGACTGTCACAGATGAGCTGAGGAGGATTATAATAATAAGTGAAAGTGACGAGGCGCTGGCGAAACCGCACAAGCAAGCTTAGCAATTCACAGGCCAGTGAGCAATAATTAATGCTCACTTGTAGATGTGTGCTCTCCCAAAGTATTATAGCCTCTTAATCAGACTAGAATCATTATTTTTCTGTGGAGAAAAGTTTTTCAAAATGGACATTCAGAAACAGGGGGAAGCATTCGAAATTGAATTGAAATGGGTAAAAAAAAAAGGTAATAGAATGGAGACAGTTATTGGTGATGTTGTGTGAAATGAGCAGATTTCAGCAGACTGTCGCCAAAGGCCGGTCAGTAAACACAGTGAAAGAGCCGGGTCAATATGATGATGAGGAGAGGCCCCATATGCCCCAGCACTCATTATATGGCAGTCAGGAGAACAACCAGCAAAACATCTGTAATTAAAACTAAACTGTGTGCGTGCGTGCGTGCGTGCATGCGTGCGTGCGTGCGTGTGTGTAACTGTGTGTGTGCGTGTGTGTGTGTGTGTGGCTCCAACTACAGCTCTCACTGAATTAATTAATTTGATTTGATTTGGGTTTACCTCTCTTCCTGATTCCACACTGCAAATGAGTATGACTCTAGTGGTACTTTGGACACTGACAGACAAATCTGCACTTTGTTTCACCATGAATAACCTCTTCCAAAATAAAACCCTCCCATTAGCAATCGCATAATCAACTTCCATCGCTCACTAGTCGCCTCATTATAAGCTTGTTTTGATATCTCCCTCTTTTGTCCCTGTCTCTGTGAGCTATTATGTCCGCAAAATCCCTGGCTGGGCTACCAAGAAGGAAAAGCACCGAGTCCAAACATGACAGAATAATGGTGTTTGGCACAAATTTGTTGTGACAGCTTGTTACTCAGAGCTTTGTGACCCTGTCATCCAGCAGACAGGAGAGAGCCTTTACCCAGAGCCAACCGGTGCATCCACAGAACATACATTCACCCAACACCCTGCTGGGGCATGATCTGACCTGAGAAAACTACCGCTTTACTGGTGGAGATCAAGGGAGGGGGAGAGAAAAGGGCAAAAGGGCAACAGTGACAGACGTCTTCAGAGACAAGCACAGAGTACAGTGTTAAACATTACCAATCCATATAATGAGCTGAACAACTCTCTCTTGATAAATAATACATTCAGCATTTCCATTAATGTTGATCTCCAGAAGGCTTGACGGGCCAGGGTGAGAAACGAGTGCAGCACAGCGGAGCACATTTCTCACAGTGTCACAACAGCTGGTGGCGTTCTGTCGAGGTTCAACCCTGCTTCTATATGCAACGTGTGTGTGTGTGTTTGTGTGTGTGTATGTTTTGCCAGCTCCTTCTTGTAATTTGCTGATTCTCAGAGGATGAGGGGTATGAACAGTATTTCCATTACTTCTACAAACCCCAAGCTATTAAAAGTAGGACTTATTTCCTGTCAGTATGCAAATGCGTTGCAGCCACTGCTTCATGACAAACGGTTCAACTGTCACTCAATCAGGATATAAGGACATATGCGCAAGAATATCCAGAACTCTGTAGAAACAGACCAACAGAAATAACTTACCAAAGTAAAAGAGACACTGCACACAGATTATTCCAGCCCATCAAGCTGAGTAGTAAATAAAATTAGCCAATAAGACCACAGCCTGGACCAGTTTCTTCAAAAGCAATTACTGTTTTTCAGTGATGCATGCTCCCTGCAGCAGAGTTTATCTGTTGAGGGAAATGCAATCACAGAATGATAAGTTCTAATAATATCAAAACAGGGTCAAATTCACTCACTGCTGTCAGTAGAGTCTAGTGACTGGGATTAGAGCTGCCTGTTGTTTCTATGCATTCCTGTCCAGTATTACCTTCCAAACAGATGTTCAGAACCATTAGAGAGGAAGTCCTCAACTCCTCCTTCAGGCTCATGAAGTCAGTGCAGAGTCACGATTGGAAGATAAAAGCATGCTAATCGGATGCGATTGCCTCTGATATCGGTTAATGGTTCGGAGGTAATGGGTTGATTGAGATGCACTTAGCAGGAACCGACAGTGTTAAATGACTACTTCATAGAGGAGCAACTGTACATTGTATGTTGCCCTTTGACAAGCACTGAGCCGAGCATGTGTCATTGTATAGAACTGTGTCTTTACATCGAGACATCTGCATGGGCTGTGCTCCACACCACTCCGCCGCATCGGCAACGCAGCCCCTGCCTACCGCAATGAAATTACTGCCTTTATCAGAATGTAATCACTGTTATTGTGCTGTCTCCCCTCTCACTGTCACACAGCCATAGGAAATGGCTGCAAGTCTATTTTAGGGCTGCCTGCAGATGGCAGCTCTCTCAGGTTAGACCCCTCTGTGTGAGGAACAGAATTTCCACCCATTGATATAGTCTTGTGAAACACAGCTTTCTGCAGTTAGCAAATATTCCAGCCATAAAACACTGCTAACTCAAACCTGTGGTGTTCCATTTTCTCGGTAGGGATCAGGAGGGCAATATTGCCGCTGGCTCTTCACTTACGATTGGCTGTGTTGTGAATAAAAAGTTACTGCAGTCCAAGAAATACCTTTATTAAAGCAGCTTTAGTTTTTACTACCCTGCATCTTTCCATTCAGAATTGATATCTAGATTTCTTGTTGTCAATTTAATTTAATTTGCGAACGGAGCAATTTCAAAAGAAAGGCCGCCACAATAAGGATCTCCAACCACGTTTGGGTTCCTACAGAATGCGTCTCTCGCCATTTGTCCTGCCATTGGTAAAGGTTATTGTCTCCTCTTTAGAGGCAGAACACTGAAGGATGAGTTCATTTTCTGAGGCAAAGGTTCTTTTGGGAGGGACGTGGGCTGCAGTTTATTTGAAATGTAGATTCTGGGCTGTGTCTGTTGCGCTTTCATCCTGGCCATGAAAAATGCATGCTGTGATCTCATTATCCTGCTCTCCTCTTGGAACGCTACATAAAATCAATCCGGGGCAGAGGAGGGGTGAGGACACTACAGATTCTTCTTCTCTTTCACAATGAGCCAGAAGAGGCCCTACAAGTGGGAGGAGAATGTGAGTGTGTGTGTGTGTAATGTGTGTGTGAATCTGCACGTGTGTATGTGTTTTGAGCTTTGTTAGTGCACGCACTGTCAATGTCTGTCTGAGACTGTCAGTGTAGGAGGAACATATAAATATAGCTGTTTATCATCTTCACCCAGGAGAAAAGTCACCTGTCATCTTTTTTTCTAGTACAGCAGTTTTTCACCACAGGATGTTCTCATTGCTAAATTGGCTGCAGGTGGGGAGAGATACATCTAGCTGCAATTTAACCAATTACAGTAATGATGGGTGAGGGCTGTGCCTTGTTTCCCACTGTAATAGGGCTAAAGTGAACGCACCTCATGAAACACACTGCATACCAATGGCACATCTGAAACCAGATCGTCGGTATGTTCCAGCTTGTGTGAGTGCGAGTGCGAATGCGCATACGTGCGGCAGGGTGGGCGGTTATACTGTTAAGTGTATTGTAGGGAATCCCTTCTTATTCCTGTTATGGTTGCTATGGGGACCGTTGCCCATTGGCTAACTTGAGCTATGCCCTTGGCCCCTCAAGGATTAATGGCCTGTTCAGTCCACTATCCCTCGATTGATTGCTCCATCTTTGTTCACATCAATATAGACACTGCTGTCCTTACCATCTTAGCAGATAGACAAATGTAGCCTTCATCAACTATGTGGGGGCTGCAGCAGTGCTAGTCACCTCTTTCTCTTTAATTTTGCACTCTTTTTCCTTTCTCTGACTTCAGCAGCCTGCACACTACAGTGCTCTATCCCAGACTGCTTGGTTGCAGAGTCTGTCTGTAGCTACTGTACTGTATTGACTCTGTCTTTGCTGTAATCTCATTGGGATAATGGACTGTACTGAACGCTTTGGGTCTATTTTCAGCCTACGGCTCACTCAATCCCCTTGCTCTGTAACTCGGTTAGGAGAGATTCATTACCATTATCGTTATGGATCACTATCAATAGGATTAAATGTGCAAAAGGTGGAACGGGATAAACTGATTCAACAAGACACTGAGTAATGTTTATTTGGAAACTGCTTAAAGAGGGAGTGGAAATTAAGGAGGCGTCAAGTCTGTTGCACCAGCATAAACTTGAACAATTGAAAGGAGCGACGTACATTTGCGAGTCAGTCCCAAACACGGACGGAGGCTCAAACTCCCCCAGACCAAACGCTGAGGTGTAAACTGTAAACCCACAATCTGTTCCCCTGATGTCACCACAGCCACTTCTCGTGAAAGGCAACACCACTGTCACCTCTCCCCTGTACGCACTTTGACTATTGAACCGGTCAGTGGAAATGTCAGGCGATACATGTTTAACTGCCTGGCATTTAGTAAACACCGGCTCTGAAGAGGATCACGGCTTGTCCTGTCCATGTCCTCAAAATGACCAAGTTCCCTCTGAGGTCCACGGCGTGCGCCATGGCTACAGTATGTAATCATATAATCATTATAATTGCTGTGTGTAGTAAGTCCCCCAAAACATTACTAATAAGCCCAGTAAAGGTTGAAAACCGCTGATAATGATAATTGTAATGATTATAATGCGTGTGAGCATATTCTGAAACAAAGGGTGTAATTTGTAGATGAGAGAACACGTAGCATGTACTAATAATGATTAGATAATTGGATGATTCAGAATTACAATCAGACTCATTTTCACTGTTCCTCATATGAGAAGAGACCGTTTTGTCTAGTCAGGTTGAATTCAGTTTATGTTTGGCAGATTCCTCCATGGAATTGAGCTATCTCCTCTTAGCCAGGTACATCTTGGCTGGTATCATTTTCTGTCAGATTGTTTCACTTACTAAATTGGCCATGCTGTCTGTTGGCAATGGCAGACGGACACATTGAAAAGAACATAGGAAGAGAACTTAAACATTTTAGTGGGGATAAGAGAGCTGAGAGGAAGGTGAGACGAGGGGGGCAAATGGAAATGAAATGAGAAGAAGGGGCATTTTGTTCAAATAGAATATGCTGGAAGAGAGAGTGGTGAGGAGAGAGAAAGAGAGAGTTTAACTGTTGACGTTCTTTAATGAAACACCTCCCAACAAAATAGAGTAAAAAGGAACTAACAACTCCCACACACACTGAAAGGATACAACCATCCCCCCACCCAACAGACACACATACACAAACAGAGAGAGAGAGAGAGAGAGAGAAATAGAGATTGCATGTTTCTGTAGTGAAATAAAGGAATCAATGTGATGCTGTCTATAGAGGCTGATCACATGATAAAGAGCATATTTAAATTCTATCTTTCGCCAACAGCTGAGGGAAAAACAGACAAGAGATTGTGAGGAGATAAAGGACATGGAAGAATTTAAGCACTGAGATATGTGGACTGATTAGCTGAGGAGAGTTGGGAGCTAAGGCAAGGAAGCGTGGAAGACCCTCTTGATACTATGTACACAACAGCAGTACAGTAAGCCCGATATAGGCCTTTTATTGAATGTTGGGGTAACGCTTTATTTTACAGACCGCTAATCACAGTGTAACTAGTTTGTAATTATGGGGTACTAATAAAATAACAATGCTGTAGTTACAGGGTAACAAAACAAGAAGTCCGGGAATTAAGGGGTAATAATTTTGTAATTATGAGAGATTTATAAGGTAGTTATGGTGTAACTATTTTTGTAATTACCACATACTTAAAATATAATTACAGGGTACAATAACGTAATTAGGGGGGACAAAACAAATGTTATTGGTGCTTTTTTTTTTTTGTACAGAAAACAAGTGGTATATTAAAGCACAATGGACTCAGTGAAAAAACAGCCATATTTAGAATAGATATTGATTATATTGTTAGTAATAGAAAATGTGAAGGCCAACATATGCTAACTCCATCACACTTTCTCTGCTTTAGGCTACAGGTTACCCATAACTGCACGAATAAAGGTGTGTTTTGAAGAAATGCACAAAGACACTATAAGAGTAGTGTGCAAATAAATGTATTTAAATAAAATGATTCAGTTGTTCAATTGTGTAAAGTGGATAGGAAGATGACAGCGGTTCAGAAGTGGACTGCAGATGAGAGGCTGTTCAAGCAGGGCTTTGGCTCATCTCCTTCTGCTTGGAGTGGCGTCTCTGCTGTTGTTGCCATGTTGTCAGGAGATTTCTTGTTCTTCCTCCGGAATATGCGAGATAGCCAGGAAAAGAAGCCACGCTTCTTCTTCTTTGGTTTTGTCGACAGGCTGTCTTTGGCACTGAAACTGTGAGGTCCTGTAGGTTTGACCAGTTGGACAGGAGGAAGTGTCTTTTCCAAGGTCAGACCAGATAGATCCTTGGTGTCCTTTATAGTTTCAACCACAAGGCTTGGTGGAGCTTTGACCTCAACCTGGATGGCTGGAACCTGGGACTCCTGAAGCAGGTTGGTTGATCCTTCCGCAAGCCGGTGAATCAGGGTGTGTTCAGCAAGAGAGACGGGGAGAGACTCCTCTAAGGTGGAGTTATTGTCAGGTCCAGCTGAGAGGACAGTGACTTTTGTTCCCTCACAACATTCAGGGATGCAGGACAGTGACAGAGCTTTCAGCAGCGGCCTCAGTCTGTGCACAAGAGTCGACCGTTTCCCTCTTGATGATAAAAGGACATTGTTCTTCCTCCTTCTCCAAGTCCTGAAGGAACAGCATCAGTTTGGAATCAGCTTTGACGATTGGCTCCCATTCATCAAGATCATCTTGAGTAGGGGCATGGTGTGCAGCACAGGCAGTCATAAATGTAGAACTCACTGATGAGGAAGCATAGATGTGCTTTTCACAAAGTTCCTCCTCCTCCAAGAGGACTATGAGGAACTGCATCAGGTGAGAATCAGTGCTGCTGATGACAGGTTCCCATTTGTCAAGCTGGTCCAGAGTTGGCCCATGCTGCGGGGAGCAGTCAACTACAAATCTAGAGAGATGTGATGAAGTGTAGAGGAGATCCTAACAAAATCCCTCCTTCTTTGAGTCAAAGTAGGATTTGACCAGTGGCTCCCACTCATCCAGGCAGCCCAGAGTGGATCTACAGGGTGAGCAGCAGTCAGCCACAAATCCAGATGTGTCACCTGGGGGAGCATAGAGGTATCTCTTTCCAACTGCCTCCAGGTGGTAGTCATCGTCAAAACCAAAGGGGGAGTGCTGAAGCTGCCACAGTCTCTCAATGAGGTTGAAGTTGTCAGTCATTTGAGCCTCATGGGATGGAGCCTCAACAAGGCGGAACAGGTTGGATTGAGCCTCAACATGCTGAGCTGGGTGGATGGATGCTCCAGCATTACCTAACGCTGTGTCTTCGGTCATGAGAGGAGACTCTTTCTCTGTGGGAGGAAGGTCTCCTTTGTCCACATCCAAGAGACGTTTGTATGCTGATGAAGCTGTGCTGGCTATTGGTTCCCATATATTGAGGCTCTCAAATCCACAAGCAGGTTTGGAGCCGAGACCAACAGCAGACTGAGGTGAAAGGTCACAGTCGAGCTCAGCAGGAACACCAGAGAAACTAGAGGCTTCAGCATAAAGGTATTGCTCCTTATTCAGGACTTTTGCAAACATGCAGTTGATGTTTTCATGGCGATCGTCATTAAGGGCATTGAGTTGAGCGACCATTTGCATGCATGCTGAAAGAAATGCAATGGCAACATCTTAATAATCAAATAACAATGAGGCCACTTGATGTAGCTTCATTCAAGGTCAGCATGCTTCATCATAGCTTCATCTTATGCCTTTCATCATAGTAACTGTCAATTTACAATGTAAATCAAACTAAGGAAGAACTGGACACAAAGGCAAATCCTTCAACAAATCCTCTGTACTAATCTTTTCCAGTTAAATAATAAAATCATAAATACATGTGGCTTACCAAGATGGAAATCACTCTCCATGTTTTCCCTTCTAAAAGGTAGATATTGTTGATGTTTCTCCAAATGAATGCAATGTGAGTTTTCTCTCTCAATATGCAGGTGAACACCGATCAGAGATGAAATTGTGAGTCTGTGGCTGCGTTCGGAATGGTTCACTCATTCCCTCACTCACTATTCCCCATGTAGTGTTTATCATATAGTGAACTATATGGGCAACGACCAAAAGAAATTTCGGACACTACAGTAAATATAATTGCGTCAAAAAAATGCGCTGGATATTCGTGTGACGCACCGGGATGCGCCCAGCATCACGTAATTAAACCAAGCATCATGACAGCAGGTTGAAATGGACTCAGGTCGTATTGATTTTGACAAGTTTTCAACATTAAATTACAAATAAATTGTTGAAATTCTAATCATGTGCAAGTGTGGTTTTGTCAACTTTGGTGCTGTCTGCTAATGGCAGCAAGCTGTTTTGGTTGGTAAACAAGCTTGTGAG
>NW_027281330.1:0-5000 GCF_046629955.1 Centroberyx affinis
CCTCTCATCTCCTCCTCTCCTCTCCTTCTCTCCTCTCCTCTCCCCCTCTCCTCCTCTCCTTCTCTCCTCTCCTCCTCTCCTTTCATCTCCTCCTTTCCCCCTCTCCTCCTGTCCTCTTCCCCTCTCCTCTCCTTCTCTCCTCTCCTCCTCTCCTCTCATGTTCAGTAGTGTTTAATGATCTGTATTTCCATTAACCAGGTTGTATAAGTGAGATTAATCAGATCTGATTAAATCTGGAAGCGGCTGCACAGGCAACGAGAGTCGAGTCCAGCTGAGTCGAGTAAAGTTCAGTTTTAAGCATCAAGAGTCAAGATGAGTCGAGTCGAGTCAAAACCAGTCCGGTTCAGTCGAGTTTTGAGTCCGGTTCCACTCCATCAGACCGTCGAAACCTTCTTGTTCACAGCAGAGTCACAAAGGAAAGATTCCCGGATCAGGCTTTTCCAGAATATGGACTCCGACTGTAGTGGCTTCAACAAATTCCCACATACAGTCCAGCCACTGTTTGAGCGGGTTGACGACACGCAAGTCAACAAAGGTATTTTATTAACAAAAGATTTTAACGAAAATAGTCTTCAACTGACTTTCAAAATAACAAAACTTAATCACTAATTCAGAGGTATACTTCCTCTAATTTGCGGTCGAAAACCTGTTCCGCTCCCCGTCTCACCAGGTGTCTTCACCCAGGTGTCTTCACCCAGGTGTCTTCACCCAGGTGTCTTCACCCAGGTGTCTTCACCCAGGTGTCATTAAACCACTTCATTAAATAAACAGCAGTAGCAGAGCCGACCCAAGGGGGAGCAAGGCATAACCAGACAGAAATCATTCAAAATTCATATTTAACCATACCATATTTACCATAGCATGTTTGTGTACCGCTTTATATTACTTACTTTCATTACTTTCATACATTTAACTCGCTTTTTCCCAAGTTTTAACCATAACCATAGCTCTTAGTTCATTATGGATCCAACTCCGACTCCGACTGTTAACACACAACCCAGACACTGGAAACTTCTGGAGGATTTCTGTGTGAAGCTGCAGGTGAGAAAAGGAGCTAAAGAGAGAGAGAGAGAGAGAGAGAGAGAGAGAGAGAGAGTTAATAATGTATATGGCTTCAAGTTATGACAGAGTCTCCTGAAACGCCCAATTACAATGAAATATTCAGGGGTGTCAGTGTGTGTGTATGTATCTCTTTGCATGTGTGTGCGTGTGTTTCTCTGTCTGTATTTGTGTGTGTGTGTGTGTGTGTGTGTGAGATGTTCTTATTGCGACAGCTCTGTCACCGTCCCATCCACTGGCCTGATGAAACCAGGCAGTCGCACACACACACACACACACACACACACACACACACACCTCTGCCAACATCCAGCAGCTGCTGAGTCGACACATTGATTGACAAGACTGTTAACAACATGAAACACACACATTACACACATGTACCTGAGACTGACTGACTGTGTGTGTGGTGTCATGAACCAAAAACACTCTCAATCCATTTCTCCACGTTTCATTTTCCAGCATCTCTCTGAGCCTTACCAAGAACAGGCCGTTTCTGTCGCCGTGTCTTTAAGGCTCATTAATATTAACGACCCCTCCGTTCCGATTGGCTAACCGTTTCCAGAGTGAAACGTGAGACGCCGCGGCCCGGCGGCTACAGGTAGGGAAAACTCTCCGGTAATAAACAATGACAACCGCTCAACCGCTTTGAAAAAAACACTTTGTTAGTCTATTATTTCTTACAAAAATGATAATGAGCGAACCTTTGTGACGTCACCAGAGGCGGACTTAAGCATCTGGGGGCCGTTTCAAGAGCTAAAAAAAAAATATAATAGAGAAAGGAGAAAAAAAAGCGAGGATTCAAGTTGGTTTGCATCGATAATGGTATATTTTCAGACTTCAACTTAAATGCATTATGTGCACTTTCAGCATCGTGGACAGCTCAACATAGAAATAATCCAAACAATTCAAACAAACAATTACAAACCAAACAATTTAAAACTGAAACAATGACATTTTTGCTTTGGAACGAGGAGAAGCCTCGCCCTTCTCGGCAACTACTTGTCTGCATTGAATAGCACATATGTGTTATGTATCAGCTGACATAAAAACAGTTTAAACAATTCCCTCAAATTAAATTAACAACAAAAGCAATGCCATATTTTGCTTGGGAATGAAAGTGTCTGAAACTACTGGTTGTTCACAATGAGCTGGGCTTGGTGCTCTTTCAGTGGCTTGGACAGCTCAGTCAGGCCTGGAGACCTTTACTTGTTATTCATGCACTGTTGGCCTGGTAGGATTATTTAACCCTAAATAATTGCTTATAGAGATTCTTTAAATCATGTGTATTTGCTTTAGTTTGAGAATTTACTAGTTGACACCGTAGTAATGTTCGTAGTGAAAGAAATGACCCGCCTACTGTTTTTCTGTGAATATTGAACTGCTAACTGTTCTAACAATTAAAGCTGTTAGCTTTGAAACGGTGTCCGGTGCGTTATCTTTCATTGAAGTAACCACAGCTTGCCACAACATATATATATATATATATAAAAAGGGGGTGAATTATTCAATGCTTGCATGTCAGTCGGGGGCCCTTTGGGAGTCCGTTCCAGTTGAAACGGGTGAAACGTAGCTAAGGCCGCTACTGGACGCCACAAAGTTACGGAAGTCCAAGCGGCTCGTTCAGAGGTTCGCTTTTCTAACATGGATTGTGTGGATTTAGCTGGCGACCGTGCGTTTTGATACTTTCATCATGTTTAGATCAGTGATTCTCAACCGTTTTCATGTCAAGGACCCCTAATTTAGTCCACATTTGGGCCCCGGACCCCCATTTGATAACATTTTGTCTCTCAAACCCAAATCTGAGAATATTTTTTTTATTTTATTGTTAGATATGATTTTGTCCAGAACTCCATGACTGTCTGTATTTTAGGTAGAGAGATAACAGAGAAACTATGACCAAAACAGTCATTCTTCTAGGCTATATTCTCTAATTGTGTTAACTTCTTGTAAATGAAATAATTCTGAAGTTTTACATTTTTTCAATTTGCTGGGGACGCCCTGGAACTCCCTCAAGGACCCCCGGTGGTCCCCGGACCCCCCGTTGAGAACCACTGGTTTAGATAGACCATCCCACTCCTTTATCATCACAGAGGCAAGGGGAGTCCTGCTTTACATCATGTGGGACCTTTAAAGGATTTTTTTCTTTCATCTTAGTTGTTCTACAAATAAATACTCTTAAAGAAATGATGTCTATATATTACGAGTCACTCCCATTTTTATATCCCAAACTGCTCCGGCTGAAAATTAGAAAAAACAACTCTGAAAAAGAAACAGACGAGACGTGATGAACTGACCTGAGATCAGTCTGCAGCTCCAGACCCGGCTGTCGTTTGTCGCTGACGTCACCGTGGCAACAGAGGTCCTTTCATCAACACCTGACCTTCACCTGCTGTAATCACAAACATATGGCTGCTGTCGAATATGTGTGTGTGTGTGTGTGTGTGTGTATGTATTCATCTGTCTGGGTGACATGTCTGTGTGTGTGTGTGTGTGTGTGTGTGTGTGTACATATATGTGTGTGTGTGTGTGAATTTGTATGAGTAAGTGTGTTTCTGTATGTGCGTTTGTGCATGTGTGTGTGTGTGTGTGTGTCTGAGCATGCATTTGTGTGTGTCTCTGTATGAGTTTGTTTATGCATGTGTATGTCATGTCTGTTTCCATTTGTGTGTGTTTATCTGTCTGTATGTCTGTCATGACTGTGTGTGTGTGTGTGTGTGTGTGTGTCTCTGTGTGTGTGTGTGTGTGTGTGTGTGTGTGTGTGTGTCTCTGTGTGTGTGTGTGTGTGTGTATGTGTGTGTGTGTGTCTCTGTGTGTGTGTGTGTGTGTGTATGTGTGTGTGTGTGGCCCCTGGCTCCTTACAGATTACCAACCGTTGGATTTTTTATGCCGCCCTCGGCTTTACTGACATCAGCTTCAGGGACAGCCTGTGTGTGTGTGTGTGTGTGTGTGTGTGTGCCCTGCAGTTTTTCTTTCACAAGTCAGGTTTATGGACGTCAGAGGAAGCAGAAAGAAGGAGGTTAAGAGAGAGACACAGAGAGAGAGAGATAGAAAGAGAGAGAGAGAGAAAGAGAGAGATAGAAAGAGAGAGACAGAGAGACAGAGAGAGAGAGAGAGAGCGAGAAAGAGAGAGATAGATAAAAAGAGAGAGACAGAGAGAGAGAGAGAGAAAGAGAAAGAGAGAGATAGGTAGAAAGAGAGAGACAGAGAGAGAGAGAGACAGAGAGAGCGAGAGAGAGAGAGAGAGAGAGACAGAGAGAGAGAGAGGCAGACAGACAGCAGGTACTACGGCTCCCCTAGGACAAACTGAGAGAAGTGAAGAGAGAGAAGTAACATCACTGCTGAAAAGCCATATATAACTGCAATAATATAGTGTGTGTGTGTGTGTGTGTGTGTGTGTGTGTGTATTTGTGTGTGTGTGTTCTCGTACCAACACCAGTTTTCCAGTTTGATTTTTAAGTCTTTGACCATTTTGACGGTCCTGAGTTCAGGGTTTAGATTGGAATCAGGATTAGACTTTATTCATGAAACTTGGGTTCAGTGTGTATTTAAGATGCTTAAAGATACAAACTGAAAAGGCATCACAGGCAATAAATACAATAAAAACAACAGAAAACACGCCCATATGATAAGAAACACACAGAAATACAGCGTAGGTTATAAATATTCAAGAGGTGTAGGTGAAGTATAAGTGCAGAATAAACCTGCTGCTGCTTCAGGAACATCTCACTCATAGATCATTTGTTTATGGACGTAACAACACAGTTTCCTTTCATTCAGCACTAACACAATGTAGTACAAGTCAAGTCAAGTAGAACTTTATTTGTCCCCAGAGGGGCAATTGGTTGTGCAGCAGTAAAAAAACAATAATAACACACAATATCACAATACACACACAATATCACACAATATCAAAAAGACAAGTAAAAACAGAACTTTCC
>NW_027281330.1:10000-92363 GCF_046629955.1 Centroberyx affinis
TCCGAACGTGATCTGACCACGCCCCCGGTCCAGTCCTGAGAAATGATCTGAGCAGCCAGATTGGCTGTTTTTGAGCTCTGTTTTATAATAGTTTTGAACGTTTTTTTTTAACTCATATTTGGCGGGATACTTAAAGGCCTAATATGTAACGCATTAAAATATCTAAAAATGACTAGACCTATGTTATATATTTTGTTGAGTTGTGCACTTACATTATCCCAAATGTTTCCAACAATTTTCAAACCTAGAGAAATCCATAATTTTAATCAAGGTAACGGTGCGTTTCATGTGGTCGCCTGTCAATGGCATCAGATCCCCTTTACCCTGATGATAGTCTTGTGCGCATGCGTCCGTGTTGTGGTCGTCCGCCAGAAGCTCTGTCATAAATTGACTTTTTATCCAGTTTTAAGCCACATTTTTACGATACACTTTTTAGATCTTGGTCGTTTTTAACTATATCTTTTAACCGGATGAAGGATTTTAGTCATCAGACGTCTGGATCTGAAGTTATCAGAGAAACAAGCTGAGCTAACGTTAGCGGCAGCTCGGCTCTCAGCCCCTCCGGACAGCATCAGAGAAACAGCTGATTTTTAACGTGAAACTGCTTTATTCAGTGTTTTTACCGATTTTAATCACCGGGTCCGTTTGTTTTGGAGAGGAGGAGAACTCTGCGGATAATTCGGCTCCCGGTAAAAAACTTCCTGAACGACGAACACTGAAGGAATCCTAACTGGGAGAAGCTGACTTCAGAGCACCGTCTGTCAATGAAGACAACAATTCCCATGATCCCACGCTACTTCACGACATCATCAAACTCCATCTTTTGTTATTGTTTTGATTGAGAGACCCCTAGCGGCAGAAAATTACATATTGTGCGTTTAATGTGATGGTCAGCTGTGATATCATATAAAAAAAAATAATATTTGAGACTAGGTTTCCAGGGGCTTTAAGAACCGAATCTCATAAAAGAGCCGAACTCTGCATCATTACTTCAGACTGGCAAACACTAAGGCTTTTACTCTGAAACTGAGGTCCGTCCGGTCCACTTCCTCCTTTTCTGTACTGAGACACTACAGACAACAAGAAAAAAATGCACATCTCTCTTTCCTTTTCTGTGATGTCAACTCAAATGCAAAAAGCATTATTTATTGCATCTAGGCTCCCGCTCCACCTGCACTTGCAAACATTAAAAAGGTCAAAGGGTAACTATGCTGCTCATTGATTGGTTATTACTAACTCTTGCTCTGATAGGAAACTTCACATTGATTGGTGGGTGCATGTGTGGATTTCCCGCCCACTTCCCACAGAATAATAGTGCCAGACAAAGATTTGTGTCTTTATCGGTTTGTATCCACAGGATGAGAATGACAAATGCAGATCTGTGACTCACAGTACAGAATGTTTACTCAGCAGTGACTCAACAATGTGCATTTGTGGATAATTTTTGTGTGAATTTTTTTTCACTTAACAAAACTTTATTCACATTTGTGAATTATTTATATTTTAGTACCGTTTTTCTTTTATTACCTTCCTGTGCTTGATTTCCTTGGCACTGTTCTAGCAGTTGCTGCTGTGGCACCTGAATTTCCCCAACAATTTTCCTCAATAAAGTGCTATCTTCTCTTATCTTACGCACACACACACCTCTCTCTCACACACACACATAGTGCCACATAGCTTGTGGTTGGCTAAGTGAAGAGAGTTGGCAGCCTTGAAGGAGGCGGCTGCCTTCCAGTCAATACTTTTGCAGAACCACTGCTCTGATTGGCTGGCAGTACTGGAGGGCCCGCCCCCTGCTTCTCCTCGGGTGTGTAGATCCAGAACTGATGAAAAAAAAAACAGGAAGCAAAACCTCTGTTCGACTTGATGTGGGTGTGAGTTCACCATGCAGGTAAGGATCCCACGAGGAAACATTAGATATGTTTGATAAATGAAGTATGGGGAATTGTATTGTGTTTGTACAATTGTATGACGGTGTATACGATGATGATGATGTTGGTGAAGTCTGTCAAGATGTGTATTTGATGCTCACAGACGTGAATATTCATTAGTTAATTGTACTCAATGAACATTTGACTTTGGGGCCAAAATGAACCTCCTCTTTTGGCCCCAAAGTCACATATTGGAAATGTTTTTACCTTTAGTGTTACCAGATAAAATCAACACCAGGTCATAAGTTAAGGTCTTTGCACACCAAGTCCGTATTTTTCGTATGCGTTTTTTTAATCCGTCATCCGATAAAAATCGTTACGCACAGAAACCTTGCACACTGAATCCGATACGTTTTATTATTCTATTTGTTGCGAAAATTCGCAATACGAGAGAAAACGGAGTCCAATTCCGCGATCCGATTGATCCTGAACAGCGGCTGGCAGTATGTCTAAGGGACACACACACACACACACACACACACACACACACACACACACACACACACACACACACACACACACACACACACACACACACACACACACACACACACACTTCATGATTTGGCTATCCAAATTGTGCCATCGGAAAAGTGCGCATAGGTGATCAGCCTTTCGACTGGATCCGCAGATATTCAGGGCACAGCCTCAAAACGCTGCAACATACAGACAAGATCATGGTCAGTCTGTTTATCACACTTTTCTGTCAGAGCTGATAGCATCAGTGTTTCGAGGCTGTGCCGGAGATCCCGGTAGATCCAGTCGTGCGTAATGGCTAATAACAACAGTACGGTTTCTCTGAGTGGTCAAACAACTCTCTAAAGGCTTTTGACGGATGCGAAAAAACGCAGAAAATCAAACCTGTTCCGAAAACTTGAATGACGGACGAAAGTTTCGGAGTCGGTGTGTAAACGTGATTGACACAACGTTAAGTCGTATTTATTTTTAAACGTGCGACAATTTCGGACGAAAAATACGGACTTGGTGTGCAAAAGCCTTTAGACTGTCGTCTTATTTCACTGGTGAGATATGAGTCTCAGAAGGCCTGACAGCTTAGATAAGCTTGACTGGCCTTTTCTCCACTAAAACACTGAGTGCACAAAACACTTTACCAATAGCCGACTGTTACAAAGTCCGTGTCTCATTTGAGTCTAGGGATTAAAATCCTTCTTACTTCATGTTAAAGTACAAAATGTTCACTTTTCACCAGTTTTTCCAACATTGAATTCCATAGTAAAGTTAGAGAGGAGGAAGTGCATTAAAAGTGTTCGCTCTGTTTTTTCACATGTAGTGATGAAGGATTTCTTTTTTTTTTTTTTTTTTTTTTGAAACCTCAGGAGGAATCAAAATGTCATCCATTCATGACAATGGTATTCCACCCTGAGATCCTGTTCAGCTGTAGTGAAGGACTGCTGTATCACACTTCCTAGAAAGACAGGTAAACTCCAGCATGTCCAAAGAGAAGAAATATATTCAAAATCTCTTCAATTCAACTATAACCTAAAGATGAAATATGTTGTGAAATGATTTACCAGTGACACATTTTAGAGAGTAAAAGGAATGAATATGTGCAGAAATTACAATTTTCTGTTATTGGAATTTCATATTTTATTTTCCATTCCACTTTGACAGAACAGAAAACTTTTGTGTGGGGTTATGGGTTATGTGTTTTTGTGGCTCATTTCTTACTTCCTTGTTACTGGCAGCAGGAAGCTGGAAACAGTTTCAACCAAGAAACGAAAAGAGAAAAATTTTACTAGTTCACAGAAATAAAGGAAATGAAAAGAGCTAAAAAAAGGGAACTGTAGACTGTGCTCTGGTGTTGATGAAGAAATGCATGTTTTTTCATGAGTAGAAGTACTATGTATTTGTAATGAAGGGACAGATATGATCACACAATAGACAAACAAACATTACTGTTTCAGGTATGACCTGTTCGGAGAGAGCTGGAGGGCACAAACATTCAGCGTTTGGTAGTTGCGTCACTGGAGTTAGGGAGAGGCAGCAGATTCCACAAGAAGAAATGTTTTCCAGTCTGTACACGCCCTTTAATTTCGTCAAGTGGTTGGTTCTGTGTAAATTATACAGAGGATTCCATACGACATTAAAGGATAAGGCTGGTGTTTTTTAATGCATTTCTTACCATCAACAAATCCTATGAAAATAACAAAATCTGCAATGAATTTGTTTTTGTTCAACATATTTCATCATCACCATGCACCGGGCCGGCCGACTTTTTCCTCAAACAATTTAATAAGCCGGCTGTAAACACTTTGTGATCTCAGGAAAGTAGTTCTGTAGCACAGAAAATAGTCCCCGGCGTAATGAAGAATTTGTTCCCATTTGAATTTGATTTGGTAATAACTACAACAGCCTGACTTTTCATGGTAACAGTTAGCGATTTTTAAAATGTAAACTATGTCTTTGTGAGCTGAATTTAAAGGTTTTAGCTTACAGTTGGAGCCAATGACTTCCTGGTCGACGGCTAAAAACGGAACGTGGGAAGTCAGAAAGTAACGGGAGGAGAGCAAATGCCTTGTTGATTTTGTTATTTTCATAGGATTTGTTGACGATAAGAAATGCATTAAAAACACCAGCGTTATCCTTTAAGAAACAATTCAATGTTTTTGCTCAACTTAACACAAATAAATTATTAAACTCAAATTCTCAGTTACTCTATGAATCTTGCATTAAACAGAGTTAAAGGATAAGGTATTTCTCCAGGAAATCTCCTTGGCTGCACCTTGCCCTCTTCTTTGCAGTTTCACCTCTCTTGGCCCCGTCTCCTGGCCGACTTCTGCTGATCGCCCCTCATCCTCACTGTCCTCAACTGTCTCTCCTTCCTCTTCATCTGCCTCTCCCTCACAGTCAATATTACTGGCAGAGGTGGAAAATAACTAAGTACATTTACTCGAATACTGTACTTAAGTACAATTTTGAGGTACTTGTACTTTACTTGAGTATTTCCATTTTATGCCACTTTATACTTCTACTCCACTACATTTCAGAGGGAAATATTGTACTTTTTACTCCACTACCTTTATTTGACAGCTTTAGTTACTAGTTACTTTGCAGATTCAGATTATTAATACAAAATATAATCAACTAATAAATTGTGATGTATTATTATAGATTACTGTAAGCTACCCAGCAGTATATAAAGTAGTGAAAATCACCACCTTTTCCAGCTGCAACATTAAAGTGATGCTTACACATTAATGCATCAATAATTATAATTCAATAATATAATATATACTGTATTATTCTGAAATGGGCCATTCTGCATAATGAGTACTTTTACTTTTGTTGGTTTAAGTACATTTTGATGCTAATACTTTTGTACTTTTACTTAAGTAACATTTTGAATGCAGGACTTTTACTTGTAACAGAGTATTTTTATACTGTGGTATTTCTACTTTTACTTAAGTAAAAGATCTGAGTACTTCCTCCTCCACTGATTACTGGATACACTGTTGTAAAATGCAACTTCAAGTCACAGCATGCAGTCATTTTATAGACTTCTGTAATTCTACGTTACTTTAAAGTAAAAAAAAAAAAAAAAAAAAAGAAGTCATAGTGTAGCTTTAAATTACTATGGTAAAATTGTTTAACATCATAATGCCACAGTTACATCAGTCTAATCTACTCTGTCTCTCACTGTAACCTACCTCATCAGCACTGCTGTAATAGAAATGCCAATCCCAATGCCAATCACAGGCCTGTCTCACAAGATAGTACCAACTTTCCAAGCCAGTAAAACCCCATGTCACATTGATCTGAACATCTATCCTTACAAAGAACCAGTACTCTGTAATGTTTGTGCCCTGTGATCATCACTTTGCCTCCTGCTGTGCAATGTTGGCTCAAGGAAGGACATTGCATCAAAGAACTTCTACTTCTTCTTAAACTTGCTGGCCTGGCCACTTTTGGTTCCCCTCTCCTCTCTCCTTCTCTTCATGTATGTGTCACGCAGGTTCCTCCATAATGTCTTGACTAAAGCAGCTAGGGAGAAAAAAGACAGTGTGTGAGTACCAAGAAAGGATAGCCTAATTTAAATATTGAAGCTGAAAGAAACATTCAGGATATCTTTCACAGAATCTCCATCAAAAAATAATTTGGGGCCACTCTACAACTTATCTTAGGAATACTGCTGCTAATAATAGGCGCCAACTTATTGAAATGATTGTGAGTGCTGTTAGTAACGCAACCAATGTCATCCCAGATATCAGGTTTATTCAACAACAATCCCGTTTTACGTATTTATTTCGATTATCCAGACAGAATTGTGGAAATTGAATACATACATATATTTTTGTGTCCTGTCCCGCCACTTTGAAATTTAACCAAAACAATTAAAATCATGATTCTGCTCGACCACATCATCTTGCTCGTCGCAGCCATATGCCTATCTCTACTGCAGTTACAAAAAGGCATGCTTCAGGCTCCACTATTGAGAACGCAACTCGTCTGCAGGATGTCACCGTCCGTCTCCTGTATTCCTGATGTTTTGCACTGTAGAAACATGGAAGCTGTGCGTACTAGCCAATCAGTTTGGAGTGCACAAAAGCACAGAGGCTTGTGTACCAATCTGGCAAGAGGCTGTGCAAGAGTTAATCAAGGTACCCACATTAGAAGAGGTGTGCGTAATTGTGCAGCGCTTTGAAAATGCGCACCTATCAGACCTTAGATCGGGCCCAAAAAACAAGCCCTCCCTAACCGAGCCCGTGCACCTTATGTCTGAGCCCGGCACAGAGCTGTCCCATTGGCTGCATTTATGGGCCCGAGCCCGGTTTAAAACCAAAATTTTCTTAGTAAATTGGCTGATTATAAGTAAAATAATTCTGAGTTGTTTGAATGACAAAAATCTGTTCAGAATTACGTGCGGGATCTTACTGAAAAGCCTACTGGTGCCGTAGGCAGTGAAAACCCGACACTTACATTTCAAATCATAACCTTTGATTGACTGGTGATAAAAACATGATTGACACAAGGAATTAACAATCAGACTTTGCGGATTACAGAGAAATTTGAATGACAGAAATCTGTTTAGGATTACGCACGGGATCTTAATGAATAGCGCAACGCGGAAGCGAAACTTGTTTCAGTTGGTTCAACAAACCCAAGCAGCCTTTGCGCATGTGAATTCCTACCCGACCCGGCCCCTACCCACAGGCCAGGCCAGGCTGGGCTGGTCTCAGGTTCTGCCTGAACCCGAGACCGGGTTTGGGGAAATTGCATAATTGTCCTTTGAGTTGAAAATATTGTCCAAATTCATCAGGGAGCAACGATGGCGACGGATAAAGAGAGGCTCTTGAAAACACTGGAGCATTTGGGAGACGAGGACTTTAAGAGCTTCAAGTGGTTCCTGCAGCAGGCCGACATCCTGGAAGGCGTCCCAGCCATCCCAAAGAGCCGACTGGAGAAGGCAGACAGGCAGGACACGGTGGATCAGATGGTGCAGACCTACAGTGAAAAGACTCTGGAGGTGACCAACAAGGTTTTAATGAAGATCGACAGGAATGATCTAGTGGAGAGTTTGTCAAACAGCAGCTCAGGACTCAAAGGTAAGTCATGGGAAGATAAAAAGTACAAGCATGTGAAAAATGGAAATGTCACAAATGACTCATTCATTTATAATTAAAAACTCATAACCAGAGGTGTGACAAAGTCAACTTTGCTTGAGTCCCAAGTCAGTCTCAAGTCTTGAGGCACAAGTCTCAAGTCTAAATGTAGATCACCAAGTCAAGTTCAAGTGAAGTCCATGTCATTAATGTCAAGTCTCAAGTCTAAATGTAGAACACCAAGTCAAGTCTGAACAAATCAGGAGTCACGTATCAATTTAAAGGCTTTTGAATGCAATATGGTTAAAAACAACATAATGATGGGGAAAAGAAGCGCAAATGTCTCTCCAGTGGAGCTAGTTACGGAGCCCCTCTGGGGTCACATGGTAGAAAAAAAAAACTTGTAAACTGTGCATACGGATTTCTAAACGGTACCCTCGGATTCACAATACGCACAGTTTACAAATCCATTCGCACAGATTCTGAATCCGAGGGCATGGTTTAGAAATCTGTACACACAGTTTACAAATCCGTACGCACAGATTTACACATCAAGTTTTTTTTCCTACCATGTGACCCCAGAGGGGCTCCGTAGCTAGAAGTGTTGGTGGCAGAGAAAACCCCAAAGAGCTGCAGAGAAGGGTTTTACCAGCATGTAAAAAGTCACTCTGGAACAACATAAATAACGTGAATGCAGTTAGGCACCACAAGCACGATTTAACGGAGGTAAAGAGCACTGGTATGATAGGAGGAGGTGAACCAAAATGCTTACCACAAATAAAGCCAAGTGTGCATTCTGCTACTCTGCCAATGAGTCGTAAATGGTGTATTTTTAAGTCAGCATACTCGTTTAAACTCTGCGATCTAATGACTGCATGTAGATGACTGTGTCACAATCTTAGACCAGTTCCAGAGACAGTTTCGGCAGAGCTATCCTATGCCCAAAATGATAAGACATGCTTTTCCTAGGTCTTAAATTCTGTGCGCAATCGTCAGGTGATAAATCACATCCACTGACGATTCCTCCCTCTCCCTCCCTCTTCCTCTCTCTCCCTCTCCCTTTATTTTGCGCCTCAGCCTTTTAATACCCACAAATGCATATGCAATTAGACAAAACCGCAAAAAACGGCAACCTTAGTAGATCTTAGTAGATCAGAAAACAAGGTTTTGGCACCCACAGTGTGAAACCTTTAGTAGATCCGGGCCTATGCAGCCCTAACCTAACCCTATTTCTAACATTAACCCCAACCCTAAGATTAACCCTAGCCCAGACATTGAGAGTATCACTTGATAGAAAGTATCAACATCAACTTCAGAGACTCAGATGAATACTAAACATAATGAATGTTCAGTGCTTCAGCATATATGTAAAGAGTTGTGGGATGCATGGTAGTTGTTGGCTGGTTGGCTTGTGTTAAAGTCCTTGTAATGTCCCCCCCCCCCCCCCCCCCCCCTCTCTCTCAGTGGATGTCAGTGATGTTGCAGAGACTTCAAAGAACAATGGAGCTTCCTCCATTCAACCACGGTCTGCTCCTCTTTCTCACCTTCCCACTGACAGCAGTCAGACTGAAGGTAAAGCTATTCTATTGCTCGCCCAGGCTGATGTTGGTTGTCTTGTCACTGCCCATTTTGTGTGGCTTTTAAAATGATGAAGGATTTAGTTAATCCTTTTCTTTTACTTGATGTCACAGCTCCTGGAAGCATCAATTTATTTGAGTAAAAGATGCAGAATTGGTTCAAATCACTGAACTGGCTGGACAATCTTGCTTGAGAAAGTGAATCAGTAATGCTCTGCTCCTCCTTTAAAGTGATGTTAAACTTTGCTAGTACCTTGGGTTGGGTTAGGGTCAGATATTCCATTACAAGTGTGGCAGCTAATTAATTACGGTTTGCTTTCCTTTAAATTTTTAACCCTTTATTTTCCAGGGAAAGATCTTTTGATGAGTCACATGGTCTTTGATGCACCCCAGCTTCACCATCACACATTTACATATTTACACCCTGGGAGCTGCCCAGTACAACCAAGGGTATCTCACCAATAGTTGTTATTTTAGGGTGATATCATGGCCAGGAAGCTACACAACCCAAGCTACTACCAAAGTTCAAGAGACCATTAACAACCTTTAACAACTTCAGTGCCTTGCTCAACATACCCTTGAGTAAGGCACTGAACCCCCAACTGCTCCAGTGAAGCTTCTCAGTAGCATCAGTGAGCAAAACCGTTCCCTGGAAAATAGAGGGTGAAAAAACTTTGCCATCCTTTTTTGTTATTTCAAAGGAAAGGATGTATTGATGTTGACAGTCAGAACAAGTTTGTTATTCTCAGAGCACCAGTTTTTAGCAAGAAAGCACTGACCTTCAAATGGGTTTTAATTTGTCTCATAAGCATCTGTTCAGTGCTGCTAGCCATGGAAGAGGTTTCCGACGGACACACAGCCTAATACTTTTAGTTTTAATTTTGGCTTTATGGACTTTGTTCTACACAGATTTGCTGGTGCGAACAACAGAGCCTCCACAACTCATCACATGGTACCAACAAAATCTCCAACCTAACCTCCAGGACAAGTTTACGTGCGCACAAGAAGGATGGTTAGAGAGGAAGGATAAGAAACTTCTGAATGATATCTACACAGAGCTCTACATCACAGACGGGGGTGACATACACATCAACAGCCAGCATGAGGTCATGCAGATTGAGATGCCATCAAGAAAGCCAGCGGAAACAGAGAAACCAATTAAACCCAGTGACATCTTCAAACACCCTTCTGGAAAACATACATCCATAAGAACAGTGCTGACCAATGGGATTGCAGGAATAGGCAAAACATTCCTTGTGCACAAGTTCATCCTGGATTGGGCTGAAAGAAGAAGCAATCAAGATGTGCATCTCATATTCCCCTTCACCTTCCGCCAGCTGAATTTACTGAAGGGAGAAAGGTTTCGCTTTGCAGAGCTAATTCACAACTGTATCTGGGAAACCACAGATATCGAGGAGGAGGCTCTTAATTACATCTTCAAAAAATTACAGAAATCAGGAAAGTCCAACTATGAGAAGAGTAAATTCAAACTCCTATTTGTGTTGGACGGACTGGATGAGAGCCGCCTTCAACTAGACTTCACTGCCAATGAAAAGTGCTCAATTGATGTGACAAAGTCAACTGGAATAGAAGTACTGCTGACAAACCTCATCAAGGGGAAACTGCTTCCCTCTGCTCGCCTCTGGATAACCACACGACCTGCAGCAGCCAGTCAGATCCCTGGAGACTTTGTTGACATAGTGACAGAGGTGAGAGGCTTCACTGACCCACAGAAGGAGGAGTACTTCAGGAAGAGATTCAAAGATGAGAAGCAGGCAGCAAGCAGAATCATCTCCCACATCAAGACTTCACGAAGCCTCCACATCATGTGCCACATCCCAGTATTCTGTTGGGTCACTGCTACAGTTCTGGACTATGTGTTGAAAACCAGTGAGAGAGAAGACCTGCCCAAGACCTTGACTGAGATGTACACAAAATTCTTGGTGTTTCAGATCGATCAGACGAAAAAGAAGTATGGCGCAAAGAACAGCATTCAGTACATTCAGTCACTTGCAAAACTGGCTTTTCACCAGCTGGAGAAAAGCAACCTGATCTTCTATGAGGAGGACCTAAAAAAAAGTAGCATTACTTTCAGTGAAGCGTCAGTGTACTCAGGAGTGTTTACACAGATCTTTATAGAGCAGGATGGGCCGAAGGACAAGGACAAGAATAAGCTGTTCAGCTTTGTCCATCTGAGCATTCAGGAGTTTCTGGCTGCTGTTTATGTGGTCTTGTCACTCATTAACAGCAACAAGAATGTGATGGCTGAACCACAGCTAACTTCAGCACTTTTCAGCAGAACATCTGCAACAAAGGTCCATAAAATTGCTATTGACAAAGCCTTAAACAGTCCAAATGGACACTTGGACTTGTTCCTCCGATTCCTCCTGGGGCTTTCACTGCAGACTAATCAGGATCTCCTACGAGGCCTGCTGAAACAGACACGAAGTAGCTCACAGACCAATGAGGAAACAATCCAGTACATCAAGGAGAAGATCAGGCAGAATCCCTCTCCAGAGAGAAGCATCAATCTGTTTCACTGTCTGAATGAGCTGAATGACCATTCTCTAGTGGAGGAGATCCAACAGCACCTGAGATCAGGAAGTCTCTCAAGAGCCAGACTCTCCCCTGCTCAGTGGTCGGCTCTGGCCTTCATCTTACTGTCATCAGAAAAAGAGCTGGACGTGTTTGACCTGAGGAAATACTCTGCTTCAGAGGAGGCTCTTCTGAGGCTGCTGCCAGTGGTCAAAGCCTCCAGTAAATCTCTGTAGGTAGATAGATAACTGGATATATTAACTCTATCCAATGTGATGTGAGTACAAAATGGAAAACATTATTAACATTATTTTTGTTTGTCTTCATCACTAATTCTTGTTCAGGCTGTGTGGCTGTAATCTGTCAGAGAGAGGCTGTGAAGCTCTGGCCTCAGTTCTCAGATCCAAGTCCTCTAGTCTGAGAGAGCTGGACCTGAGCTACAACAACCTGCAGGATTCAGGAGTGAACCTGCTCTCTGCTGGACTGAGGAGTCCACACTGTAGACTGGAAACTCTCAGGTCAGGATTCCTGAATGTACAATAATAATAGTAATAACTTTATTTATATAGCACCTTTAAAAACAGAGTTTACAAAGTGCTTTGACAGACAAAATGAAAGCAGAATACTCAAATTATAAATTTAAAAGGCAATAAAACAATAATAAGCAGGGATTAAATTCTTAGGACAGAGGTGGAAAAGAGCAAACATTCAAGTAAACAGTGGTATAATCGTAGGATGAAAACCAAAATAAATAAAATAATAGAATACAAGTAAGATCAAATTAAGATAGAGTTGAGATAAAAGACGTAAAAAGACAATAGAAAGACGATAAAAAGATGATAAAAAGCTGACGACGGCAGGTCGTTCCAGAGCCGAGGGGAAAACCCTGATGGAAAAAGCACGGTCACCTTTAGTTTTAAGTCTAGACTTTGGAACAGCCAGAAGGGCCCACCTAAGGATCTAAGGCTGCGCACCGGCTCATATGAGGTCAACATATCTGTTATGTAGCTTGGAGCCAGACCCAAACATGCTTTAAAAGTGATCAGTAAAATCTTAAAATTGATTCTAAACCGAACAGGGAGCCAATGGAGAGTAGCCAGGATTGGGGTGATGTGATGTCGTGTGTTAGAACAGTAAGAAGCCGAGCTGCTGCGTTCTGAACTAGTTGGAGGCAAGAGAGTGACTTTTGGTTGATGCCAGAAAGGAGGGAGTTACAGTAGTCTAGTCGTGAGAAGATTAGGGCGTGGATTACTTTTTCCAGGTCGCTGTGTGATAGTATTGGTTTCATTCTGGAGATGGTTCTCAGTTGAAGGAAGCAGGACTGGACATTTTTTTTTAAATTGTGGTTCGAAGTTTAGGTCAGAGTCAAATAGTAATAGTTTCTGGCAACGGGCTTCACATTTGTGGACGGCGGACCAAGGCCACTCTCAATATGACTGATAGAATTTGTGGGGCTGAACAATATGATTTCTGATTTTGAGTTATTGAGCTGAAGACAATTCTGTGCCATCCAACAGTTGATATCATTGAGGCAATCTACAACAGCAGCTAGGCTGTTTGGGTCACCAGGTCTCAGAGGAAGGTATATCTGTGTGTCGTCATTTATACTAAAATGAAATCCATAGAGTGCAGCCACAACACATTTGGTGAGTCAAGAAATTACCAAAAAATCTGTATAGGTTACACTGCTAGTATGTGTCAGGTGGATACAGAAATTAATGACCTGAAAATATGCAAGAAAAAACATTTTCATATCTCTGTTGATGACATATATTAAAGTAATGTTTTTACATAGGAGAAAATAGAAACATTTTGAAAGTTGTTTGTCTTCATCACTAATTCTTCTTCAGGCTGAGTGGCTGTAAGCTGTCAGAGAGAAGCTGTGAAGCTCTGGCCTCAGTTCTCAGCTCCCAGTCCTCCAGTCTGAGAGAGCTGGACCTGAGCTACAACGACCTGCAGGATTCAGGAGGGAACCTGCTCTCTGCTGGACTGGAGAGTCCACACTGTAGACTGGAAACTCTCAGGTCAGGATTCCTCAACCTGGTCACCATTTAAATCCTGCTTTACTTACAGGGTTGCAGTTTTTAACATCATAGCAGATAGTGATAATCTAACATGTAATTTGTTTTAAACGATGAAGTTTACACTGAGAGCTTGGCTCTCTCTTCCACCTGTGTAGAAAAGCAGACAAAGGTAATTCTCAGTAATAAGCTTTAAATAAACTACACATCAATGGAAGAAAACTCTGCAATCCGGTTTCAAGGTGTCTCACTCTACTGAGACTGCACTCCTTGCTGTCACAGAGGCCCTGCATACTGCCAGGTCTTCATCCCTCTCCTCTGTCCTGGTCCTCCTTGACTTGTCTGCTGCTTTTGATACAGTTGACCACCAAATCCTTCTCTCCATCTGATCTGAACTGGGAATCACTGGATCTGCACACTCCTGGTTCGCATCCTATTTGACTAACCGCTCATACCAGGTCTCATGGAGGGGATCTCTGTCCAGACCCTGCACTCTTAACACCGGTGTCCCTCAGGGCCCATGCTATTCTCTCTCTTTACTAAATCCCTCAGCCATGTGATCTCCTCTCACGGCTTCTCCTATCACCTGTTACGCTGACGACACTCAACTCTACCTCTCCTTCCCCCCCTCAGATACACAAATTGATGGGCACTCTCTGCATGTCTTAAAGACATCAGTGCTTGAATGTCTGTGCACCACCTCAAGCTCAATCTTGAAAAGACGGAGCTACTCTTTCTCCCAGGGAATGATTGCCCTCTCACAGACCTTCATCACCATTGACAACACCACTGTTGCCCTCTCAGACTGCCATGAACCTCGGGGTGATCCTGGACAACCTGCTGTCCTGCTCTGCTTACACTGCAGCGACAACCCGCTCCTGTAGGTTCTCCCTCTATAACATCCCCAAAATCCGTTCCTTACGAGGGAAGCGGCACAACTCCTGGTCCAGGCTCTTGTTATCTCCCGCCTGGACTACTGCAACACTCTTCTGGCTGGGCGACCCTCTGCCATCAGACCTTTACAGCACATTCAGAACACTGCAGCCCATCTGGTGTTCAACCAACCAAAATTCTCTCACGTCACTCCCCTCTTCCGGTCACTTCACTGGCTTCCCATCTCTGCACGCATGAAATTCAAGACACTGGTACTCGCCTACAGAGCAGTACACCAGACTGCCCCTCCCTATCGGCAATCTCTGGTCAGGTTCCAAATCCCGCCTCGTTCCCTCCACTCTTCCACCCTTGCAGGTCACCTCACCCCTCCATCGCTACCTGGGCTCAGAAGTCGCTCATCCTGATCGCGACTCTTCTCATCGGCGCCACAATGGTGGACAACACAGTTAATTCAAATGCTTTATGTATTTACCTGCAACTGCTTTCTTTCAGTCCAGTTGTAGCGCACTGCGCATGTGCGAGACTCATTCACGTGATGAAAGATTGGAAGCGCTTGATTGTAAAGCCAGGACTGCCTTCCATTGTAGACAAACACCATCAAAGTACAGCTAAACCTAATGCAAGTCTATCTAAATGATAGAATGAATACGAATGACAAAGGCAGCTGAGGATGTCATAAAATGGCCACCGTAGTTTGGGTGTGATAAAGGTCTACAATGGTAAAATATTTAACAAAGGAATAAGGGGATCATAAAGGATTCATATTGTTTGGAAGGAATTATTAAGTAATCAACATTGATAAAATCTTATCATTTCCCAATCCTAATTATGTCAGATTGAATCGAAGCTCAAGCAAACATTATTAAAGTTCTTGTTTGTCTTCATCATTAATTCTTCTTCAGGCTGAGTGTCTGTCATCTGTCAGAGAGAAGCTGTGAAGCTCTGGCCTCAGTTCTCAGCTCCCAGTCCTCCAGTCTGAGAGAGCTGGACCTGAGTAACAACGACCTGCAGGATTCAGGATTGAAGCTGCTCTCTGCTGGACTGGAGAGTCCACACTGTAGACTGGAAACTCTCAGGTCAGGATTCCTCAACCTGGTCAACACATCACCATTTAAATCCTGCTTTACTTACAGGGTGACATCAGTGAATAGATTCCTAACTTGTAGAGCATTTTCTCTGTTAGGATTGTGGTAACAACCTTTCACACTACTTTCTGTCCCCTATGAACTGTTTTCTGCTTTCTATCAGTACATTTCATTATTTCCCCCGTGCTGTCTCTGTTGCTGAGACCTAAAATAGCAAAAATTATTTCTAAGATTCTGTAGAAAAACTGATCCAAGAATTGCCAAACTGACCAAATGAAAGCACAGACCGTTGCAGTTTTTACCAAGATATCATACATAACATCAAAGCAGACAGTGATGATCTAACATGTAACTTGAGAGAGCTTGGTTCTCTCTTCCAGAAAACACCTGTGTACAAAACCAGGCAAAAGCAATTCTCAGTAATAAAGTTTAAATAATCAATGGAAGAAAACTTAACAGTGTGTGTGTGTGCGTGCGTGTGTGTGTGTGTGTATGTGCAGGCTGACAGGCTGTCTGCTCACAGAGGAAAGCTGTGTTTTTCTGGCCTCAGCTCTGAGCTCCAACCCCTCCCATCTGAGAGAGTTGGACCTGAGCTACAATCATCCAGGAGCCTCAGGAGTGAAGCTGCTCTCTGCTGGACTGGAGGATCCACACTGGAGACTGGACTCTCTCAGGTACGGAGAGGCAACGTCTGCTAGAAGGCTGAGAGGGAAAGAGAATCTGCTGATCTGACTTTGTTTATTCCCCCAGTATGGACCATGGTGGAGTCCAGTGGTTGAAACCAGGTCTGAGGAAGTGTAAGTGTGTATTTAGTTTGATTCATTCACTATTTAGATAGAAAGTCTATTTACACAGCAGTATGTATATGTATGTGCATGGATGTGTATGTATCTATATTATCATATTAGCCATCTATTCGCAGGATATCTCAAAAAGTTGGTTAGGAAGAACTACTTAACTTTTCATGCCAATTGGCCAAAAGGGGGTGTGGTGGTGGGCATGGCATATCACCAAAAGGTGCATAACTGATTCACATAACACTACAAAATTTTGATTTCATGCTTGTCACAGGGCAAGGAGCAACCGATTAACTTTTTACATGGATTGGCCAAAAGGGGGTGTCTCCTATCACCAAAAGGTGCATGACTTATGAACAAATTCAAGCATCACTACTAAATTTAATTTACAGCCTTGTCACAGGGCAAGGAGCAACTGATTAGCTTTTCACGCGGATTGGACAAAAGGGTTAGTCGTGGTGGGCATGGTCTTCCACAAAAAGCATTTCAGAACAGATTCACATAATATTACAACTTTGACACAAGGTTGTGCGGGGAAGAACCACTGGCCTTCTTACGGTTTTTGTAATGTCTCTGGGTGAAGCCTTAATGCGGGGTGTTGTCAGACATGGCGGAGGTCTGTGCTCTACTGACCACATTTTCTAGTTTAATAATTATATAAATTGATATAATTATTATTCACAAAACTGAAACTGTTAAATAATTAACAGTCTAGTTGGTAATTAATCAACAAATAATAAACACAACAGGTGTATTATATCAGAAACTGATGCTGTATTGTGTCTTCAGATGCCTGTGAACTCACACTGGACCCAGACACAGCACACAGAAACCTCCTCCTGTCTGAAGACAACAGAAAGGCGACATGGGTGAGAGAGCAGCAGCCGTATCCCGATCACCCAGAGAGATTTGACCGCTGGCATCAGCTGCTGTGTAGGAACGATCTGACCGGTCGCTGTTACTGGGAGGTGGAGTGGAACGGAGGGGTTTATACAGGAGTGAGCTACAGAGGCATCAGACGGAGAGGACAGGGTGATGACTGCAGTCTTGGAGGGAATGAAAAGTCCTGGAGTCTGTACTGCTCTGCTGTTTGTTACTCTGCCCTTCACAATAACAGAGAAGCACGCATACAAACCCCCCGCTACTCTGGCTCTAACAGAGTAGCGGTGTATCTGGACTGGCCTGCTGGCACTCTGTCCTTCTACACAGTCTCCTCTGACACACTGATCCACATCCACACCTTCCACTCCACATTCACTGAACCCCTCTATCCTGCGTTTAGGGTTGAGTTTAAGTTGGACGCCTCAGTGTCTCTGTGTCAGATGGAGAAGGGAGAGAGAGAGAAACACACTGCGACCAAAGACAGCTGCTGAATGATAGCTCACTCTGTACAGGATCACACACACACACACATACACACATCATATTGTGAGAATATTATTGTTTGTATTGTTTTTATGCTTCCATGCCGGAGGCATTATGTTTTCGGGTTGTCCGTCCGTCCATCCGTCCGTCTACTCAGGAACGCCTTGAGGGAATTTCTTCAAATTTGGCACAAACGTCCACTTGGACTCAAGGATGAACTGATTAGATTTTGGTGGTCAAAGTTCAAAAGTCAAGGTCACTGTGACCTCACAAAAGACGTTTTTGGCCATAACTCAAGAATTCATACACTAATTATGACAACATTTCACACAAATGTCTAATAGGATAAAATGATGAAGTGATGACATTTTATATCCAAAAGTTCAAAGGTCAACTTCACTGTGACATCATAATGTGTTGCTTACCACTGTAGCTGAGAAAACGATCTTGGGTCATTCTACAAAAACGGTGGAAGTGCTGTCACTTACTTTTGCAGACACCAAAATCCTTTAAGTTGACCTAATAATCACATTAATTATATATGACTATATAAAGACTGTCTTTGCAATGATAAAACAAAGTTTATTGGCGGAGGCATACAACCACAAGGTGGTTATTTCTAGTTATTTTTTAGTTGTTTTACTGTAAAGACCACAATCAATCAATGACTGTCAACATAATGTATTTTATATTCAGGGAAACTGACCAGTTTTAAACCTGACTCAGGTACTAGAATGTGAATATTTATTTGGAAAATGAAATGAATAAAATATGAAACCAGACAGAAAGCTTAACCTAGCTTAACATTTTTGTGTTTACCAGAATTAAAGGTTAAGCATTGTTTTATCTTCTTTTCAAACAAGTTTTGTGATAACCATTTTTTTTTCACTTTAAAATGTAATTATTGTCCTAAAATAAACCAGTACATGACTCTGTTGTTGTCTATGTTGTAGGAATTTTAAGAGCTCTGTGAGAGTACAGCCCCTGATGTGTAGCGGTCGGAGGAGGTAGAGAAAAGGTGGATAAGGTGTTAGAGGGAGGAGGAGGAGGGGTGGAGGAGGAGAGAGGAGGGGTGGAGGTAGAGGAGGAGGTGATGGAGGAGGAGGGAGGAGGGGTGGAGGAGGAGAGAGGAGGGGTGGAGGTAGAGGAGGAGGTGATGGAAGAGGAGGGGTGGAGGAGGAGAGAGGAGGGGTGGTGGAGGAGGAGGGGTGAAGGAGGAGAGAGGAGGGGTGGAGGTAGAGGAGGAGGTGATGGAGGAGGAGAGAGGAGGTGATGGAGGAGGAGGTGATGGAAGAGGAGGGGTGGAGGAGGAGAGAGGAGGGGTGGTGGTGGAGGAGGAGGAGGGGTGAAGGAGAAGAGAGGAGGGGTGGAGGAGGAGAGAGGCGGGGTGGAGGAGGAGGAGTAGGGGTGGAGGAGGAGAGAGGAGGGGTTGGAGGAGGAGGAGGTGATGGAGGAGGAGGAGGGGTGGAGAGAGGAGGAAGAGGTGATGGAGTAGGTGATGGAGGGAGGAGGAGGAGGATTAGGGGTGGAGGAGGGGTGGAGATGATGGAGGAGGAGGAGGAGGTGATGGAGGAGGAGGAGGAGGTGATGGAGGAGGAGGAGGGTCGCTCCAGGCTGAACAGGGTCACAGCTGTAAACAAACTGGACAGCTGCTGCTTCATTTCTCTCTCTATCTGACAGATTTACAGCACATGCAAACACATTCAGACAGATTTACAAATTCAAATCAAACTAAATTTAAAGCGCACTTATAAAACGTATCGAGGATAGCAGGAAGCGTCCTGGACTTGTTTCTAAAGGGCAAAAAAATAAATAAATAATGACAACCTCACAGTACATGAATCAAACACTTAGAGTAGAGTAGCTGAGTTTTTTCATTCCTCAGAACTTGTTTCCTCACATTTGCACATTATGTATATTGATTACATTTTATCTCATTGCTTTATTGTTTTATAGTCTTTCACTGTTTTTATATATGGTAAATTCTTCCCAAATTTACAAAAAAAGAAATTATAAATAGAAACATCCCAGAGCAGGAACAGATGTGTTACAATGGGATTACAGGAGAGATGGTTTCCAAAAATCTCTAAAGGAGTTTTCTATGTAAACAAGGAGGATTTGTTTTCATAATTTCACTCATACAGACAGAGAGTATTTTGTTACACCCCAATGACTACCGTATTTCCTCTAATATTGGCCCGGGCCTTTATTTACCTCAACTGCAGAGGGTGCCAGGCCTTTATTGGAAGCAGGCTTATATTAGAAACAGGCCTTTATTTCGAATTCCTTCTGTTTGATAAGTATATTTGTTCATATTTTAGTACGAAGCGTCCTTGTTTTCTGATCTGTTTCTGTTGGGGTTCGTTAGGTATCCGTTTGTTACTGCGATGCATTACCGATAATTACGGTAATCGACGACGGCACGCTCCAGAGACTTCCGCCGGCCGAGCCGTCTTGAGGCATACTGCCATCTTGTGGCACTTGTACGTTACTACAAACTACAGTTACATTATATAACAGGCACCAGGAGTTTACCGGTATCCACCGTTGTTTTTTCCTTTGTTTTTTTCCCCGGCCTGTATTTGGGGCCGGCCTTTATTTGTTTGTGTCGACCACGGCCCCGGACATTATCGGAGACCCAGCTTTTATTTGACCACCGGCTACTATTAGAGGAAATACAGTATGTTGAATAAATTGATTTCCTTCAATGCCGCTCAGAAAATCTTAATTTTTAATGTTTACAAGGCTATAATGTTTACATCTTACATCAACATTTTTTATTTTATTTTTTATTATTATTATTATTTTTTTGTCCCCTTTTCCCTTCACCCTTTGAGAGGTCCTTTTGTCCTCTCGCTAGGCCATCATTGTAAATAAGAATTTGTTCTTAATTGACCTGCCTGGTTAAATAAAGGTAAAAAAAAAAATTATAAATCTTGGACAAGAAGCTCCTTCCCTTCATTTGATTGACGGCCAAGTTATAGGCATTTCAGACCAGCTACTTCTCCCATCAACACATCATTTACTAGAATTTACAGCTCAATATAGGATTGTAACACAAGTAAAGTAGCTAGACCTGCTAGCAAGCCAACTTACCAGTTGAGCAACGTCTTCTCTAACTTTATTTTCTCAACCAATCAAAAGCTTCTCTACTATTAATACCATGTCAACTTTTCTCCAGGAGGTTTCTCCACTCAACATTATCATCAGGTTTTCTTGTGTCTCTTTCTTCTGTCGTCATGGTTTCTGAGTGAGCGGATCGACTCTCTCCACACAGTATTGTGTCTCCTCCGTACGTCCTCCTGCACGAGCTTAAAAACCACGTGACAAGTGTTGAAATTTATTGAAATTTATTGAAACTTTTCTGGTACAGGATATAAATCCTGCACACCAGACTCTACAACTCAAAACAAACAACCATACAACAAAAAATACCACAATATAGTTTTTTTTTAAAATCACAATCATTTCACAGATATTCACAAATAATCACAAATTAGCTTTATAATTATACAAAATGTCCTTTGTTGACCAGAATTTATCCAATCTATTTTTAAAAGAATTAACTGAAAGAATGTTTTTGTTGTGTTGCACGGGGAAACACTTTGCTCACTAGTGCTACTAGTGGCTGAACATTTGTAGGCAGCTAATCTTGAAAGTGAGAAAATCTAATTTTGTAATGGAACAATTCCACATACAGATACAGAAAATCTGTACATGGCTGGACACACACACACACATAAAACACACACACACCACGGGGTAAGACAGGTGACCAGTTACCATGATGTGTTATATAAGAGAAGGTAACTGTAACTGGCTCTTACCCAACGTCACCCTGGACTTCCAGAAACACACACACACACACACACACACACACACACACACACACACACAGAGAGAAAAACACAAGACATGGCATTAAACACGATCCTACCCCCATCCTGGGTTTCCAAGAAAAGACACATGTAACATGAATGATGGAGTTCAATGTGTACACACACACACACACACAAAATGTCAGATGTGATATACAGTTAAGTAAAGTTCAAGCCCTAACACACACACACACACACACACACACACACGCTTTCTCACACATGTACATCAATCATGCAAGGAATTACACACATCACACGCTTGCATGCAAAACAACCCCCCCACCCCCACCCCCCACCCCGCTACTGTGCACACACACCCATGCAGACTGTGTGTGTGTGTGTGTAGACAAGTTAACTGGGAGTTTAGTTGTATGCAGAAATTATTTTTAAGACACATAAATGCAAACTCATAAAATATACAAAGACTTGTTCTGCCTCCCGCCTGCTGTTCAGCTCTCAGGAGAATACACACACACACACGCACGCACACATACACACTGCACAGCCCAGTGTAATGTGGATCAGCCTAGTAACCTGTTCAGATGCTCTCTTTACTTTGGCCTGTTGGTTTCTTACAGAATATCTGTATTGATTGGTTGATTGATTTATTAGCAGGTTGATTAATTGGTTGATTGTCTGATAGACTGACTGACTGATTTGGCTTTGAATTTGCTTTGGTTTTGCTTTTAGTTGGTTGGTTACTAGATTGGCTGGTCGATTGATTCATTGGTTGATTAATTGATTGATTGACTGCCTGGTTGTTTGATTTAAATGTAAAGAAAAGCGAGGCAGATGAGAGGCGATGAAGAGCAGCAGAGTGTACAGTACATCTGTTCCCTGTGTGTTTGCTGCCCTCCTGTGGCAGAAAATGATTACTGCAGATTCACACTGCACTGGACATTATGGCCTTCACAGTCTGTTTCTAATGTGACTTATACTAGTCTAGTCTAGTCTAGTCTTGTTTATTTATATCGCCCTTTATCACAAGCATGTCTCAAAGGGCTTTACATAGCATCATATACAGTACGTACATGTCATATACATACTACATCAAAAAAGCAGGAGTGAAAGGCCCAGATCAGGGATTTCCTCCTGCTCCTCCTCCCCCATCATCATCATCTGTACAATATCTGATTTAAAGATGATTCTTGATTCTAATGTGTGTATAATGTATGTAATGTGTAATAACTCATGTATATAATGTAACCTGTTACACCAACAACTCCATATTTATTCCAGCATCTTTGCACTCTGCACCATTGCACTATTGTCCTTTGCTTACAAATTGCACAAATTACAGTGTTGTTTACATATATATATATATATATATATATATATATATATATATACATACTTTTTTATATATACGCATATTTGTACATAGTAGTTAAATGTTTAGGTTTACCTCTGTTCATCTTGTTGTCCTTGTTTTTAGCTGTATATTTATTCTGTGTAAGTACACTGAGAGCAACGAAAAACCGGAGTCAAATTCCTTGTATGTGTACATACTTGGCCAATAAAGCTGATTCTGATTCTGATCATATATATACTGTACATACTACATATACACATCATATACATCCTATACTATCCCATGTAGGTTACATACTTCATATACATCATATACTTCATTCATACACTGTGTGAACATTCACTTTGTAGGAATAAATTGGAAAAAACAACTGAATTTTTTTGTCATTTGAAATTTTACAAAACCCTTTTTTTTCCTTATGAAAAGATTTTCTAGTTGGCCAACAACTATTAAAACACACTTTTCAACAGAGGAGAAACAATAACCTGCTAATCTGACTGTAGTGTGTGTGTGTGTGTGTGTGTGTGTGTGTGTGTGTGTGTGTGTGTGTGTGAGAAAGTGAGGGAGTTTGGCAAGGGTGGAGTTGGAGTTAAGCATTTCTGATAAACAAACACACACACCACACTCTTCCACTCTTCACCACTTCTCTGAAATGGCACTCACACCACCACACCAGCAGGAGGTGTGTGTGTGTGTGCGTGTGTGTGTGTGTGTGTGTGTGTGTGTGTGTGTTCAGCCAAAGCAGCAGCATGGCTGAGGCACATGCAGCTCACATATATTCACTAATACATCTGCTGAACCAGCCAATAGGGTTGGAGGAAGGAAAAAAACAGCCAATCACAACATAGACATAATATGACCCTAGTAAACTAGCCGGTGTGTGTGTGTGTGTGTGTGTGTGTTGTGGTGGAGTCCAAAAAACGTGTCAATGTTTACAACAGCTCCTCAAAGATTTCTGTGGGTGTGTGTGTGTGTGAGAGAGAGAGAGAGAGAGAGAGAGCAGGAGAGAGAGAGAGAGAGAGAGAGAGAAAGAGAGAGAGAGAGAGAGAGAAAGAGAGAGAGATAGAAAGAGAGTTTCCACTGAGAATCATCAGACTGTCTTGTTATTTACATTTTAATAATTTCTGTGACTTCCACTGAACTCAACAGTAGAATCAGCTTCATTTCCCAGATCACCAACATCACAAGCAACAGTAAGGAGGTCAAAGGTCAAAGATATTCCTGTGAGCATATAGAGCGATTGTGCAAAAGCAAAGTGCCATGAAAATAACTAGAAGAAGAGCTGAGGGGAGAGATATCATGTTCTGTGCTGTAAACCAGTGGTTCTCAATGTGGGGTCCGGGGACCACCAGGGGTCCTTGAGGGACTTCCAGGGGGTCTGATGAATTGTTAAACTTCAGCGTTATTTCATTTACAAGAAGTTAACACAATTAGAGAATGTAGAAGAATGACTGATTTGATCTTAGTTTCTCTGTTATCTCTCTACCTACAATACAGACAGTCATGGGATTCTGGACAAAATCATATCTGAGAATAAAAATATTCTCAGATTGGGGTTTGAGGGACAAAATCTCATCAAATGGGGGTCCGTGGCTCTAATTTGGACTAAATTAGGGTCCTTGATATGAAAAAGGTTGAGAATCACTGCTGTAAACCGATTTTTTGAAATTCCAATAAAGCATTGTGACGTTTAGAGAACTGAACTGAGCTGAGAGAGAGAGAGAGAGAAAGAGAGAGAGAGAGCAAGAGAGAGAGAGAGGATAAAGGGAGAATAAAATACCTAGTTTCAAATTCAGGTCAGGCAGTCAGTCAGTCAGTCAGTCAGTTAACATATCCTGAGATGGCCTCTAGAGGGCCCCAGGTCTCTTGACAGAGGAAACAAATCCAGTCTATATCCAGGGGGTCATCGGGCCGGAACCAAAACGCACCGGTACGCGTATTCCATAAATCCAGAGCAGTACCGGTGGTCATACCTGTTTTAGGAGCTTAAACTACTGGCTCCGTTTGTTTTATGACCAAAGTTTTCAGGTTGGGCGGTGTTTGGACCTTCGGACCAATCACAGTGCTTAAAACTGGAAAAAACTCCACCCGACCGGGATGCCGGGCAACATAAAAAAAAAAACGCACAATCAAATGACAGACAGACATTTTATTCTGAGCCGCGGAGCTGACAGGTTGTGTTGTGAAAATGTCGAGAAAGAAGAAACTAGACATTCTTTCTTATTTTCAACCCAATGTGATGAAACAATGTGTTCTAGTGAATTCAACTTGTTTCTATGCAGCAGCTCCTTTATGAGCGAAGCTGCTGCTGTGTTTCTGCCTCTCCACCATGCTGACGTTCCCAAACAGCCCAACGGACAGAAATCTATCTGTCAATAATTCTGTCCGTTTTTCCGACGGATCGGTGCGGCCGCAGCTGGTGGAATTCAACACACGCACTGTGAGCCTGCAGGATCTGGACTTGTTTATCTCAGGCCACATCCACACTGGTACGTTTTCATTTTAAAACGCATAACTTTTGCTACGTTTACGCCTAGCGTCCACACTGCTCTGGCGTTTTCGGAGCCCTAAAACTGAGATTTCTGAAAACGCTGCTGACCCCGTTTTAGTTGGAAAACTCCGGGATTGCGTTTTAGTCCGGACGGGCGGAAACGGAGACTTTTGAAAACGATGACGCAGACGCCCACGTTCGCTTCCTGATCGGGTCTTATCAGTCACAACGTGTCCTTCCCTGATTCGTCACGCCCCTATCACCTGACCCTTTTCGACGACTCCCAATCTATGTTTTCCGCCACCTTGCCCGCCTTATCCTCATGTGTTTCTCTCAGTATCAGTTCCTCCTCCTCCTCGTCGGTCCAAACAAAGAAATCTCTGGTCGTACTTTTCGCCATTGCTGTTCTTCCTCCGTAGTATTTTCTGCAACTAAGCAACCAACCGCAGAGTAGCAACTAAGCAACCAACCGCAGAGTTGGTCATGTGATATGCGTTTTCGGGCGTGTTAGTATGGACGGAGATTATTTCTGAAACGCTCGTGTGGACGGAGATCGTTTTCGTTTCAGAAATAATCTCCGTGTTAGTGTGGATGTGGCCTTAAAGTTTCTCTGTGCATCACTTTTAAACATCAGTCTATCATAGTCAAATGAATGTTCCACCTTGCCTGGTTGTTCAGAGACACCGAGCCGATATACTCCCTGGTGTCGCTCTTCGTCTTTAGAACTGATGATGGTCTTTTGACCGAAATCGTTTTCTGTTTGTGCACTTTTGTCTTTTGCACCCTTTTTTTTTCACCTTATCGCTATGTAAATACATTTTGGCATTGCATCAGTTGGCCCCTTTTTTGATTTTTGACCTTTATAGTGTGCAAATTCTTTTTGATTTTCCACGCTCTGAGTTTTTGAATTGACGCACCTGAGACATGTTTTTTTTTTTTTTTGGACTTGACAAAAAGAGTGCAGACATTCTTACTTACTTCAGGTCCAGTCAGGAAAATGCGAAATAAGTTATAGGTAATGTGGTAAAATGAAATGAAAATCCAACATGTGGAACTGGAATATCTTGACAGTTGCATGGTGTTGGAGGAGGAATGAGATCTACGAGGGACAGATAGTTCGCTCTGTTTTCAACTGCTGTTTATACTGACAGTTTATGTTGTCACCCTCCTCTTTGGTAATGTATGGAGTCACTGGCAGGGCAATGAAGCTGCTGCTGAACTGAGAGAGAGAGAGAGAGAGAGAGAGAGAGAGAGAGAGAGACTGAATTAACTCCAGGGCTTTGGGTTCATTCATATCAGTGCTAAGATTAGCAGTATAACAGTCTATACAGTACAGCACGTACTGTAACAGCTGCTTCCTGGCTGCAGGCATGCATATGTTTCTCAATGTGTAATTGTATAGACTTTGGCTTGAGTGTGTGTGTGTGTGTGTGTGTGCATGTGAGAGAGAGAGAGAGAGAGAGAGAGAGAGTACATATTTCATAATGTGTACTTATATGAACCTCCCATACAGTGTGTGTGTGTGCATGTCCATGCATGCATCCATGTGTGTGTGTGTGTGTGTGTGTGTCTGTGTATCTCCATCTGTATCTAACTATGTACACACACATACTCCTCTCTCTCTCTCTCTCTCTCTCTCTTACACACACACCCACACACATGTTACGCACAATGTTGTAATGCGATGTTCCAGTTTGAGTGTGTTGTAATGTTCCTGTTTTAACCAGCACGTTCTCTCTGCTATGATACACTGATACAGTAACTACAGTAAATACCCAGATCCATTGCAGCCCAGTCTGCACTGTACAGAGAGAAAACACAAGTCATTTTTAACTCATCTTTCTACTTTAGTCTGCTTTAGGAAGACTCACATCTATGTTACTTAATGGATTGATTGACATGTTAACAGCAGTATGTGTTGTGCCATTAGCTGGGTTTATTACCGTATTTCCTCTAATATTGGCCCGGGCCTTTATTTACCTCAACTACAGAGGGTACCAGGCCTTTATTGGAAGCAGGCTTATATTAGAGACAGGCCTTTATTTCTAATTCCCTCTGTTTGATAAGTATATTTGCTCATATTTTAGTACGAAGCCTCCTTGTTTTCTGATCTGCTTCTGTTGGGGTTCGTTCGGAAGCCGTTTTTTTGTTACTGCGACGCATTACCGATAATTACGGTAATCGACGACGGCACGCTCCAGAGACTTCCGCCGGCCGAGCCGTCTTGAGGCACTTGAACGTTACTACAAACTACAGTTACATTATATAACAGGCACCAGGAGTTTACCGGTATCCACCGTTGTTTTTTCCTTTGTTTTTTTCCCCGGCCTGTATTTGGGGCCGGCCTTTATTTGTTCATGTCGACCACGGCCCCGGACATTATCGGAGACCCGGCTTTTAATTGACTACCGGCCACTATTAGAGGAAATACGGTATTACAGTGTTTCTATGCTAGCCTGGGTTAGCATCTCCATGTGCTGATGTGGCAAACGCTGCGTTCACGTCAGATCAGAACAGGATGACGTCGTGTTACCGCAACTTGAACGTGTTTAACTCGTTGGAACGGCGCATCCAAAATCATTTATTTATTTAAAATTTAAAATCAACCATAAACTGCTCACTTTTCGTAGAGTTGATTGTATTAGTGTGAAAATAACTAATCATTTTGATTTTTATTATCTCTGACTGCTGACATCGGTGGACTTGTTGCAGTGTTTGCCCCTGTGTCAACACCGCAGTTTGTGACGCCACATGGGAAATAATGGTGTCCATAAAATCCCCACATGTCCTACTTGTAATCACCACCAGGAGGCTGAATGTGGATGGGTTTCCCCAGTTGGCAGCTCATATTTACAGTAAATCCAACATGATGTGAGCACAGCATAAGAGCCTGTAGGATTTTCATTAGGTCCTTGTTGAACTGCCATATCTGAAATGTCTGTGGTAAGAACCGTTAAGGCCAGCTGATGGCCTGTCAGTATACTTACTGTGGGAAATTAATTTCATCTGGTTCGTATGAACAAAAAGACTTTCCATTTGCAGGGTCAAGAGAGCAGGTAGAAGATTTTACTCTCGATTACAATCTATTACAAAGTTCTGCAATAGAAATACTAGTAAATGGCCTCATGGATGTTTGCCTTTGATAATTGAAATTACCAGCAGCTGAAGCAATACTAGCCATGATAGTTGTGATTTTGTTTTTTAAAAAGTTACCAAATTCCTGTGTGTGCATTGTCTAGACTCTGACTGTTATTGGTTAATTATTAACTGTAGTCTACTACACTGTGTGTGTGTGTGTGTGTGTGTGTGAGAGAGAGAGAGAGAAAGAGAGAGAGAGTTTGTGCATTTAGAAAGCATTATGTACTCTATGTAAACACCTGTTTGACTATGTCTGTAATATGATTACATACATATCTTCGCATATGGGTGTGTGACTTGGGTGTGTGTGTGTGTGTGTGTATGTGTGTGTGTGTGTGTTACTTATGTACTGTTGCTACACGTCAGCAACGTGTCCTGTGGTTCACTGACATGCCACACATACTGCACATTCTCCAGCAGCCATACCATGTACAGCCACATCCCATGACTCTGCAGTGTCATAACACACACACACACACACACACACACACACATACAAACATTTTGTCTTCTTTATTTGTCATTGCTCCATAATAAATTACGCTTTCCTTTTATTTTAAGTAATTGCTATCATTTTAGTAGTAGTAAGAGTAGAAGTAGTAATAGCAGTAGAAGTAGTAGTAGCAGTAGTAGTAATAGTAGTAATAGTAGCAGCAGTAGTAGTAATAGTAGTAGTAGTAGTAGTAGTAGTAGCAGTAGTAGTAGTAGCAGTAGTAGTAGTAGTAGTAGTAATAGTAGTAGTAGTAGTAGTAGTAGCAGTAGTGGTAGCAGTAGTAGTAGTAGTAGTAGTAGTAGTAGTAGTAGCAGTAGTAGTAATAGTAGTAGTAGTAGTAGTAGTAGTAGCAGTAGTGGTAGCAGTAGTAGTAGTAGTAGTAGTAGTAGCAGTAGTGGTAGCAGTAGTAGTAGTAGTAGTAGTGACAGGATGTAGCAGGACTAATATAATAAAGAATAGCATCCTTAGTCGTAGTAGAAGTAATAGTGGTACAAGTATTAGTAGTATCAGTAATAGTAATAGTATTAGCATTAGTATTCATCAGTAATATTAGCATTATCAGTGTTCCTGTCAGTATTATTATTATGTAAGTGAAGGCTTTGGGTTCATCAGCTGCTGTCTGTCTGTCTGACCTGCTGCTGTTTCATCATCAGATCTTATCAGATGTTCCTGCTTCTTATCACTGCTATCAGGCTAAATACACTTCTCTGCACTAAGTCAAGTTTTCAGGAATGCGTAATACATGAGATCACTGATGCCTGTGTATTTGTATTGGCAAAAGAGATTCAAGGGTCATGAAACTCACTCAACACAAAATGATCATGCACCAGACTCTGACCCCCGACCTGCTCAGCCTGTCGCTCATCAGCTGAACGACTTCAGTATAAAAATGGAAACGTCCAGCAGCTGGTCATGAAACACTTAACAATTTGTGCCAAAGGTGCTGCAGCCATGTTGGATGAATGTTCCAAACAGAACTGTGTTCACAGCTCGCATGCCTGGTGGACCTCTAACTACTTGACCTTTGACCCTGGCAGACACTTCATGGCTACTGCATGCATCATCACATGTAGCCGTACGTGTATACCATGCATTCATGATTATTATAATCAACTCTTGGTTCATTTGTCTGACTTTTATTGCATTAAAGTAATCATCTGCAACATTTTTATATAAGTGGCCGCTTTCCCACTCTGCATCTGATAGTGATTCAACCTGTATCCAGTTAAAAGCTTTTCCGCTGTCTGTTCTAAACAGTCTGTCTGTCTGGTGGCTCTTTACTGGGAAAATTCAACAGAAGAAGAACTGGGTAGTTAGCATGAGCAGCGATAGCCACCATGGCTGAACAGACAAAGAAAAGAAAAACTCAAACTGCATCAACAGAGAATCCAAGCTCCGCCCACACTGTTTGATTGACAGGTGATCTGTGGGAAGTGCAGTGCAGAAACACCGCAGCGATGAGGCTGATGGAGACTAATTAATAAAAACGCAGATTCTGTGGATGAACAGTTTAAATGTGGAGAGCTTCTATATTCAGAAGGCCGTGCAGACAGTCAGCTGGTGTCAGGCAGCCAGCAATGTCCTGCCAGCTATTCCTAGAAGGAAGAGGAACGCAGACAGTTTGAACGACTGAAATAGCATCAGATCAGGGTCCGCTGTTTCGAAAGCCGGAGAGTCGGATCGATGGCTGCCGGTCAGTCACTGTTTGCGCCGTACGGCTTGGCCCGGCCCGCAGCGTTTGTTTGGGATCTTTGGTCCCGAAAAGAGACAGAGAGAGAGAGAGAGAGAGAGAGGAGGCCGATTGGGAAACAGGGTGAGGTATTTGTCTGTAGAATGGTTTACTGTGCAACTGGAGTTAAATATTATAAAAGTCACGCTGGGTGGAAGCTGTCAACAGACCCACCAGGCACATGACCTTTCACCAAATAAAGTACGCTTCCCTCTGCAGCCGCAAACATAGTGTTCATGTTTGAAAATATGTAGACTGATATATACAGCGAGCTCCTGTTGTCCTGCACCATGCATCAGAACGTACCGCTTTACCAATGTGTCTCTGCACCAAGGCCACCTTTATTCATTCCTGTGTATTTATTGTAATGGGTAATTCAGATGGGGACATTTTAACAGAAATATAATGGGAGGAGGGAAACCACCTGTAATGCAGAAAGTAAGAAATTTTATTCAAGCTAAACATCACAAAAAAAAAAGCGTTAGAGGAAGAGTACTGACTCGAAACACGTTGCCAAGTGCTCCACAGCTTTGTCATGTGATTTTCACTTATCTGCATTAAAACTGGTTTCTCTCCTATCATTATTTTTGCTTAGTATTTTGGCCAATTTTGGCACACAGCCTACATATTTTGCAGAATAAAATGTGTATTTACTTAGACATTGGAAATCTACCAAACCTCCAACACTACAACATTGGAAAAATGAAATGCTTTATTATTTAAATACAGAAAAGATAATAGCCATAGAAAATGACAAAATAGCACAATTTGAAGCTATATGGCATGGAATAATGAAGGCAGTAGCTAAGGGGCACTCATAATTAGGAGGTTGCTTTTGCTTTTGTTTTTGTTTTTTTTATTAGGTGTGCAGATTGAAAGTTATAGAAGAAATCAAGAGTATTAATCAGATGGATTTCATAAAAGAGGTGATAAAAATGAACAGATAATGTGTTAATTTGCAAAAGAGGTATGTGAAAAGGTATTGATAGCTGAGGTGTTAAAATGAATAGGTGGTATGATTTGGGAATATAGCAGATAGACTGAGCAAATGATTTGTATGTTCTGATGTGAGTCTAGTAATGTTGGGTTTTGCTTTGTATGGATGTTTTGTATTTATGTTAGGATGTTTTGTGCGTGATAATTGTATTGTATAAGATGTCATGTTTTGTGTCTAGAAAGAAAGGAAAATAAAATCATACAAAAAAAAAATGTGTATGTGTGCATCCACATTGGGATGGAAAGAAAAAACGAATTCAGCCACTTTTGGAGGCCGATGGACGCTCTAACAAATCCTCGTCACTGGTAAGTAAACTTCGGCAGGGTTAAACAACAAAGAGACGTTTACAAAATGGATGGAACCACAAAGTTACTTTTCCCGGATGTCAGGTTTCGATTTTTTTTTGACACACCAGACCTGACTGACTGGTTTCACTGGTCTCTGCTGCTGGGCCAACTGGTGTCTGGACTGGATCTGAACCAAGAGGAGAGAGAGAGAGAGAGAGAGGGAGAGCATGAGGAAGGGAGAGAGATAATTAATTCTGAGCATGAAAACAAGTGTTTGCAGTGAGAGAAACTGTGCGTGTCTGTGTGTGTGAGAGAGAGAGAGAGAGAGAGAGAGAGCAAGAGAGAGAGAGAGAGACTACCAGTAGCAGTAGAGCGAGGGGGCGAGTCAGGGCCGACAGCCAATTGGCTCATGAGCTGGCAGCTACTCAGATATCAGAGGGCAGTCAGTGCATCTCTCTCTCTCTCTCTCTCTCTTTCTCACCTTCCCTCCCTGTCTATGCCCCCATGCTTTCAATTCAATAACTTTAATGGCACGACTTTTCACGAGAAACAATATTGCCATAGCAGTAAAAAAGAAAATCAGTTTTCAAAAACCAACAAACAGTTTGTACTTTAAACGAGTATTATTTTAACATCAATAAATCCACCACATTCATTTTGAGACATTAGTATATTTACCATAAAAACAAACCAGAGCATCAGCATCAGCCTGCCTCTACCAGCCCCTCTGCATCCTCCATAGTTTCTCCACCTGGTGGATCTGGAGGGAAATCTGCTGGATCGCTTTACGGCACAAAACAGGAAGAGGTTCTGTTCTTCCAGAGCAAACGGAGCTAAAGCTTTCAGAAAGAAAGACAAGAAAGAAAGATGGTCAAAATCACTTCCAACAACACATTGTCAGATGAATGTTGCCACCTTGGTATAATGACCGTAAACAAGTGAGAACATGGTGGAGACGATTGTTCTCCTCCATCTCACACCAGTCGTATTGTTAGTGCTAGTGGTTCTCAAAATGAAGACCACACTTCCCATTAAACCCATTCCTTCCTGTAGCAAAGAGGATTTTGCTAACAGTGAAGCTTTAGCTCCGTAGAACCTCTTCCTGTTTTGTGCCGTAAAGCGATCCAGCAGATTTCCCTCCAGATCCACCAGGTGGAGAAACAATGGAGGATGCAGAGAGGCTGCGTAGTACAGGTCTGGTTTGTTTACAGTAATTATACTAATGTCTCAAAATTAATATGGAGGATTTATTGATGTTAAAATAATACACGTAATTCATTAATGTTAAAATGTTACACGTAAAACAGTACATTCCAGCAACACTTGCAACCAACATGTTTCGGCTCGTGGCCTTCGTCAGGGTTTGAAATTTCTTGTTTACAGCAACTTTAATCAGATAATTGGCAATGACCACATTATTGTGCACATGTAAACATAGCCTGTGTGACTTTTTACCTCTCTCATTACACCTCCCTCTCCCTCTCCCTCTCTCTCCCTCTCTCTCTCTCTCTCTGCCACGTGCTTCCCTGCCCAGACCCAACAACAACAACAACTCTTTGGGTTTCATTACCATCAGACACACTGGAGAGGGAGGGGGGGGGAGGGAGGGAGAGAGGGAGGGAGGGAGCGTTAACGGCTGACAGAGCGGGGGAAAAGGGAGGGGGGGGGGGATTCTCAGAAATAGAAACTGACTGCAACAAGTGTGTCCGTCCAGCAGAAACCTTCGGTGAGCAAACAGAGGCGGAGGCGGGAGGGAAGACCGGCGGGGCAGAGTCCAGGAGCGGCGGGGAAATAAAACGACGATCCGCTTCACCACATCCAGGACAACATGCTCTCATGTGTCCACCAGATATTATTAGTAGTATTAGTAGTGTTAGTATCAGTGGTCAGAGTCCAGAATTAACTTTGTTGCTCACTGGCCAAGAGCTGACAGACTGAAAAAAGATTACTTGGCAAGAATATTTTTCACTGGCCAAATTAATTAGCTTGCATTTTGGTCGGTCGGTGCTGTTAGGACTCCAGATGACGGTCGGTTACCTGCAGAGCATTTTGCTGTCAGCTGCTGGTCATAATTACACATCCTGGAGAGAGTTATTTCAAATTGACCATTTTATTTTTATTTTTTTTATTTTTTATTTTTTTATTAACAAAAACATGACATAAATCACCAAAAGAAAAACAAACAATAAACACAAATCAAACTTAACACACTAAGTCACACTAAAACAAACCAAAATAATAAAAACATACCATATATCATCACAACATATACCAGTAGGCCTAACAACCTAAATAATAACAAAACATTAGAGAAAGAAAAAAAAAAGTTACTTAACTTAATGTTTTTTTTAGTTAAATCCAAACTTCTTACCAGCCTTCTGCTTCAATAAACCTTTCCCACCTTTCTAAATTATTTTTAACGTCATAATTTGTGTTTGCAACATATCCTTAACAAAATAATCAGATTAATAGTATAACTGCTTGTCTCTAGACCATTTTGTTTGACTAAAACAGATTAATTTGAAAGGTGGAGGACAAATTAATTAATATACATTTTTCACTGAGAAATGTCCCTCTGCCCGTTTTCAGTGCTATTTTGTGTTTAGGCACTGTGTTAATTTAACTTGCTTGCTCAGATACAATGGATCAACTTCCTTATCATAATGAAGTGCCATAGAAATGAAATTACTTTTTAGTTAATTTATATAAGTGAGTGTAAGTATATCCGTATGCGTGTATGAAGCTATGTATGTACATATAAATATTTGTGTGCATACATGTGTGTATATGTATGTATGTGTATGGATGAATATGTAATTACTCTTGGGTTTTTTCTTTTCTTTCTTTCCTTCTGTTTGTATCAACGGGTGTATAAAATACAAAAAATGAAAAAAATAATAATAATAATAATAATTGCAAGGACATGAAAATATACTGGACATTTTGTGGTTGTACTCATTTATGGATTAATTGCAACAAAAGTATGAACAAAAAAAGAAATGAAATTACAAGAGAGCAGTTTGTCGTGTTGTTATCACCTCAAAAAGTGACAGGTGATCCTTATCTCATCTGTGCTGCTGCAATGATGCAATTTCCCTTCAGGGATCAACAGCAAAATACATCTGAAATATGAAATAAGGAAGTCAAAGTTTAGTCAGTGCATGAGGACAGAGGCTGAATGAATTGGACTTAAACTCTGCTGTGGTGTGTTACACCTGCACTGACAATACACCGATTGTTCTGATGATGTCAGCACCTGATGTTTTCAGTGAACACAAAACAATAATTATTTGATCGTTACACTTATCCTGCCAAACTTTAATTGACGTCATATATCAGTGAATCTATGCCAGCCACTCCCTCAGTTAAACATAATAGATGATTGATAGGTGCGTCATTCCATTCAGAGTGGTGCGCGCGCGCACGCACACACACACACACACACACACACACACACACACAGTCTCAGCCTCCACCTGAGTTCCTGTAATCGCTCTCTCTCCAGAGTCCCTAGTGTTTAGCTGACATAAAATAACAAGAGGGAGGGGAATCACACACACACACACACACACACACACTCCTAGGTCCTAATAGACTAGCCTGCTATTAATCCCACCTCCTCCATTAGCCATTAGCTCCCCCCCCTCCCCATCTTACTCTTCTTCCACTCTCTTCCTCCCTGGTGTATTTCCCATGCTCCTCCTGTTTTTTGTTTTGATGCTGTGGAGAATCACTGCTGTGATCTGAATGAGGAAAAACACATTATGCCTGGAATAAAAATAGAAAACTAGTAATAAAGGCCGTACTGGCTCATTTTATGTTGATTTACCTCTTTGAATCTCCAGAAGACACATTCTAAATGTTTCCAAAACACCTGCCAAGCCAACGCGAAAACCTGAAAATCCACAAGCATCCTGTTGGCAAGCAGCTTCCCTGAACCTTAACCAAATCACCATAACCTTGAACCTGCAATAAGTGATTTCAGAGCTTCTAACCAATCCTGGACCTAATGTGTGGAGATTCCACTGAGACATAATGATATAAACCAATATCCACACAGCAGCAGCTGTGTTGCTGTTTTCTCCTCTTTTCTAAAGCTTGTTGGACATATATATAATCAGGAAATGACAGAACTATTTTTCTCTGCTGCAGCACACACCGCTGTGGGGTGAAAGGCGGAGTGATCTAGTTCTGGACGGTCGGGTCAGATTGTAAACAGTAGAGTTGTCTGTGGGTCCAAGTAGGGATGAAGAGGGGAATTATATATAGGTCCAAAATCAAAGAACTTATCCTTTAACCAAAGTTTTAGTCACCTAACCCTAACTCTAACCTAAACTGAAGTTGTGTTACTTCCCTAAACTTAACCATTAGCTCTACTTGTCATGCGCCAAACAATTTTGTGAGATTGCGGTGTTTATTCACATGCTTTTTATGCAACATGAGCGCTAGTTATACATATTGTGCACAGCCAGTAGCATGTCATATTTAATACTTTGTTACCATGAAATACATTTCTTTCCTTACAGGTGGCCACTGCTTACTGCTTAGTATTGTTCCTCTTTCTCTCTCTGTCTATCTCTCTCTCTCTCCAGCACGCACACACACACACACACACACACACACACACACACACTAGCACACACACACACACCTCTCATTAGGTCAGATAGTAGCTGGTCGCTGGTTAATCTCCAAGCTCTCTGTTGTTGTTTCATGGCAACAAGCCGCTCCCTGCTGTGACCTTGATCCACTGCATTCACTGAACCTACACACACACACACACACACACACACACACACACACACACACACAATGTAAACACTCAGGAACAGGGATCAGTTGATGCCTGAAAGAGCCAATAACACCAACAACAGACACACTCACAATCCAATTCAGTTTAATGAAGCAGAAGAAACAAACTAAACAGAGTTAGAGGAACCTCCATGATGCTTTAAACTAAACCCTGTAAAGTGCAGAGGGAGGAAAAGCCTCCTGTTTCTAACTGTTTTCATGTCCTCTGCTCACTATAAATCACACTCGACCTGACAGTGAGGAGAGCCTGGAGCAGCTGTGTTTGAAGGTGAGCCTTCACTGGAGAGGAGGAAAGTAGAGCTTCAGTCCAAAATGCTTTATATCGACAAAAGAAATACAGATGATTCTATCACAACTATTTTGTGAGTAATGCAGACCTTTAGACTTTCTCACTCTGCAGTCTTAATCTGTAGGCTTACAAGTCAGTGGGTTGGCTTTATCCTGACCTGATCCTGATACAACAACAACAACAGCAGCAATAACTGCACAAATAACAGCAACACTGACAACAACAACTACACAAACAACAGCAACACTGACAAGAACAACAACTACACAAATAACAGCAACACTGACAACAATAACAACCGCACAAACAACAGCAACACTGACAACAATAACAACAACTACACAAACAACAGCAACACTGACAACAGCACAAACAATAGCAACACTGACAACAATTACAACAACTACACAAACAACAGCAACACTGACAACAATAACAACAACTACACAAACAACAGCAACACTGACAACAATAACAACAACTACACAAACAACAGCAACACTGACAACAATAACAACAACTGCACAAACAACAGCAACACTGACAACAATTACAACAACTACACAAACAACAGCAACACTGACAACAATAACAACAACTACACAAACAACAGCAACACTGACAACAATAACAACAACTACACAAACAACAGCAACACTGACAACAATAACAACAACTACACAAACAACAGCAACACTGACAACAATAACAACAACAGCACAAACAACAGCAACACTGACAACAATTTCAACAACTGCACAAACAACAGCAACACTGACAACAATAACAACAACTGCACAAACAACAGCAACACTGACAACAATAACAACAACTACACAAACAACAGCAACACTGACAACAATAACAACAACTGCACAAACAACAGCAACACTGACAACAATAACAACAACTGCACAAACAACAGCAACACTGACAACAATAACAACAACTACACAAACAACAGCAACACTGACAACAATAACAACAACTACACAAACAACAGCAACACTGACAACAATAACAACAACTGCACAAACAACAGCAACACTGACAACAATTTCAACAACTGCACAAACAACAGCAACACTGACAACAATAACAACAACTACACAAACAACAGCAACACTGACAACAATAACAACAACTACACAAACAACAGCAACACTGACAACAATAACAACAACTACACAAATAACTGCAACACTGACAACAATTACAACTACACAAACAACAGCAACACTGACAACAATAACAACAACTACACAAACAACAGCAACACTGACAACAATAACAACAACTACACAAACAACAGCAACACTGACAACAATAACAACAGCAACAATGACAACAATTACAACAACTGCACAAACAACAGCAACACTGACAATAATTACAACAACTGCACAAACAACAGCAACACTGACAACAATAACAACAACTACACAAACAACAGCAACACTGACAACAATTACAACAACTACACAAACAACAGCAACACTGACAACAATTACAACAACTGCACAAACAACAGCAACACTGACAACAATAACAACAACTACACAAACAACAGCAACACTGACAACAATAACAACAACTACACAAACAACAGCAACACTGACAACAATAACAACAACTACACAAACAACAGCAACACTGACAACAATAACAACAACTGCACAAACAACAGCAACACTGACAACAATTTCAACAACTGCACAAACAACAGCAACACTGACAACAATAACAACAACTACACAAACAACAGCAACACTGACAACAATTACAACAACTACACAAACAACAGCAACACTGACAACAATAACAACAACTACACAAATAACTGCAACACTGACAACAATTACAACTACACAAACAACAGCAACACTGACAACAATAACAACAACTACACAAACAACAGCAACACTGACAACAATAACAACAACTACACAAACAACAGCAACACTGACAACAATAACAACAACTGCACAAACAACAGCAACACTGACAACAATTTCAACAACTGCACAAACAACAGCAACACTGACAACAATAACAACAACTACACAAACAACAGCAACACTGACAACAATAACAACAACTACACAAACAACAGCAACACTGACAACAATAACAACAACTACACAAATAACTGCAACACTGACAACAATTACAACTACACAAACAACAGCAACACTGACAACAATAACAACAACTACACAAACAACAGCAACACTGACAACAATTACAACAACTGCACAAACAACAGCAACACTGACAATAATTACAACAACTGCACAAACAACAGCAACACTGACAACAATAACAACAACTACACAAACAACAGCAACACTGACAACAATTACAACAACTACACAAACAACAGCAACACTGACAACAATTACAACAACTGCACAAACAACAGCAACACTGACAACAATAACAACAACTACACAAACAACAGCAACACTGACAACAATAACAACAACTACACAAACAACAGCAACACTGACAACAATAACAACAACTACACAAACAACAGCAACACTGACAACAATAACAACAACTGCACAAACAACAGCAACACTGACAACAATTTCAACAACTGCACAAACAACAGCAACACTGACAACAATAACAACAACTACACAAACAACAGCAACACTGACAACAATAACAACAACTACACAAACAACAGCAACACTGACAACAATAACAACAACTACACAAATAACTGCAACACTGACAACAATTACAACTACACAAACAACAGCAACACTGACAACAATAACAACAACTACACAAACAACAGCAACACTGACAACAATAACAACAACTACACAAACAACAGCAACACTGACAACAATAACAACAACTACACAAACAACAGCAACACTGACAACAATTACAACAACTGCACAAACAACAGCAACACTGACAACAATAACAACAACTGCACAAACAACAGCAACACTGACAACAACACCAGCAGCAGAAGTGGTGAAGCTGAACTAAGCTGATAAACAGGGATTTCTAGACATTTCTTCCATCACAAAGACTTTGTTTTGTGACGAAAGTGTGTGTGTGTGTGTGTGCGTGCGTGCGTGCGTGAGTGTGTGTGTGCGTGCGTGTGTGTGTGTGTGTGTGTATGTGTGTGTGTGTGTGTGTGTGTATGTGTGTGTGTGTGTGTGTGTGCCTGCCTAACCGACCAACCAGAATATGATATCTCTTACTGCTGTGTTTTCAGGAAAAGACAGTTAGCTAATCTGTGTTCACGCAGAGGATATGAGGCCATAGGGAGCTATGTCTGAGGAATACACACACGCACACACACACACACACACATGCACACACACACACACACACACACACACACAGAGTGTTGTGTTAGTCCCTGGTGTGGAGGATTATCTCCCAGGTTACTTGGCGAAGGTCTGCTCCGTGTTTTGACAACAACGACTCAAAGAAAACGTCGGATTATATCCGGGTGTGGCAAAATAGCAGTGAAGAAACAGACGTGTGTGTGTGTGTGTGTGTGTGTGTGTGTGTGTGTGTGTGTGTGTGTGTGCGTGCGTGTGTGAACGTGTCTCACTACCTCACCCTTGGATTCAATGAGGTTCACAAGTTTAGTTCACATCTCCTGATCTGTGGAGTCTAGATTGTACCACATTTTACCCTTTAATTTTAAGAATACAAGTTTAACAGCCTCATATGAGTCAATGCTTAATAAGATGAATGGTGGAAAGAGGAAAAAGGCTCCATCCCGGGTCTATTTCTGAACTATATCAAACTGACAAACTTGTAATATTCCTTATGTATGGATTTCCTTCCTATTCATTTACTCACTTGTTTAGTTGCTTTCTATTGTTTTTTTCAGATGTATGCCATTTGGAATTTTCATTTGTAATGTAAGCCACAAAGGAATGTATAACTGAACTGTGCCGTACAAGATGAAACAATACAAAAAAAAAATTAAGTTTAATTTTTCTCAGGTAACAATATTTATGATATTTATTATGATGATCTCATGATATGATAACATATGATAAAAAGTAGGCCGACTGTAGCTAGTTTTCATAGTGATATTTGTCATTTGATAAATATTTAATAATTAAATTGAATCTTAAACCCCCTCTTTTCCATAAAGAGGGTCTACTGTATACACTGTATATTATAAATCCATTGATAACGGCAATGCGAGTTCATTTGAAAACATATCTGAAGAACTGTTTTGAAAATGACTCATATCAGCTGTATACACATTTCCATTTCTACTAGTACTGCTACTACTAGTACTACAGCTGCTACTAGTACTGTTATTACTGCTATTTGTACTACTATTGCTGCTACTACAACTGCTACTACTGCTATTTCTACTACTACTACTACTACAGTTTCATCTCATGTCATAGGCCATCCTGCTGCCTCGTCACACCTGAACAAGTTGTTCTTTAACCATACTTTATAACCTTTTAATGACATTGATTATCTTGTTTGTGTGATTGGACGTCTGGCTTTTTGGCTTCCTCATGAGCCTGAGCTTCTGACATGTTTGTAAAGCATGTTGGGTTACAATACTGTATACAATGTGCTATATGGATAAAATTTGATTTGACATGACTATGATAACTTATTTGGTTGTTGGGTTCTTTCTTTGAGACGGGCTTGGTGCAGCAGTCCAGCACCATGGGAATGGCTGCATCAGGGGTGGTGTGATGACGCTGTGTGTGGACTGACGGGGAGAAGCAGCCTGTGTTGGCCGCCCTCGCTCCTTAATCTCACAGGAACTTGTTCAAACACGGCCGGCTGCTTGGCCGCCCCGCCGCTCCGCTCAGATAACAGCAGAAATCGAAAGAAAGGACGTTAAACAGCTCAGCAGTACACTGTGTACCCGTCCTATCAGCATGGGCTCACTGGTGCTGGAGGGGTGTGTGTGTGTGTGTGTGTGTGTGTGTGTGTGCAAGCGCACTGTAGCAAATCATAATATAATAACTGCGTATATTGTAATAAAATAAAGAATGCAATAACATCTCATAATGTAATTAAGTTCCAATAATGCTGATTACAATATGCAGTTATTACATTATGAGTGGCTGCATACGTGTGTGTGTGTGTGTGTGTGTGTGTGTGTGTTATGTAAAACTAAACTCAACCCCCTCCAGCTCTGCAGAAGATAAAAAACAGTGATTTGTTTTAGCATGTACAGTATCACTGGTGAAACAAACAGACAAGGTTATTATAATATTAACTTTCACTGAAGTCCAGCCAACTTTTCATGGACAAACGTGCTGCTGAGCTTTCTTGCAGCTGTTAGCCTTGCTGCATGCAGAAGAACAGGAGTATTGGCCTTGGTGCTAGCATGCTACATCGTGTCAGCGTCCCCTTCACCTCCAGCAGTGACACTTTTCACTAATATCCCCCACTTGTTGTAAATCTGGTGGGAGTATAACTTATTAGTAGCTTCAAACAGCATGGGATCTTGATTTACTCCACAAACACTTTATTGACTTTCAGGACTGAAGCTGCAGTAGCCTATAGGATAAACTTTTCTGCTTTTAAATTTCCTGACTAAAGATAGCCTATAAAGCTTGGCCTCAGAGTATAAAGTTGTCTGATATTCTGCCACAGAGTAGGCACAATATGAGAGACCAAAACATGGTTCTTCCATAATCATGAAGGACCTTTTTGAGAACTTTTTTGTGCAATAGAGGCTTTGCAGTTGCATCATAGGTTTCCTAGTGTGTCCGGCTCCATCATGGAGTAGCTGTGTGTAAACATACAAACAACCAGGTTATAGATCCATTCAGTAACGTTCTCAGTAAAAGTGAATAGTGTGATAAGGTGGATTTGTTTCCAAATGTAGGTTACTGTGACACAGTAAACTGTCTTGTCTTTAGCCCTAGTCTCTACTCCAAAACATGAAGAGTTGTAGCTTGAGAAGAGTCAGCTCAGTTAACCTGAACAAACTGTTAGCTAGCTAACAGTTTTCAGCAAACACACTGATGTTAATGTGAACATGCTAACGCTAGCTGCTACTAGCTACGTTAGCTAGTGTGCTAATCAGATGTGACGGTGATGGTTAGCTGACCAGATACTATGGTTAGCTAGCTAACAAGCTGACATTATCTAAACACTAAATCAATCAAATAGATCAGTGATGAAATGATTAGTTCCCAGTCAAAAACAGCAATTAGCCATGTCTGGAAACACAATCAGCTGTTCAGCTAGCCATAAATCATCAAGACTGGACTGATAGCTGCTGAGTAAAATTAGTGTGCACTTAGAGAGGATAGGACAGCCTGGTGATTGTCAAGCCAAGCCTCTTCTAAATTTACCCTTCTGTCATAAATAGGACTATAAAATGTTCAGTTTATTATCAGTTTACAGTACCTGAGGAAATCATTTTATACAAATTAGGCCTATGTCAGCTCTTTATTGACCATAAAGTAATTAATAACATGTGGTGCAAGTCCTATTATTGTGATGTAATGCAACTATAAATTCTCATACCTTAGCTATGAATTTCCCATCATCTTCTTGTTTGCATACAGAACTATACGTCACAACTACAAATGCGCTGTGGGAGTGGACAGAATCTGTACTTCTTCAGTCATTCAGTATCTTGAGCATTAGACAATTAGGATCAGTTTATTCACCAAGTACAATAAATGCACACATTAATTTGCCTTAATATCATCTATTTGTCTACATGCGTTGCTGACTCATCACATGGCATGGTTACATCAGCAGATCTGCCCTGGCTGCTTCCCAGTGGAGTCATTAGTTCCTAGTACTGGCGTCCCTCCAGGGACACATTTGATTGTTGCGCCACAGAGCGACGACACGAGCGTGCTAACTCTTTGTCTTCCTTTGTAATGACTGACTCAGATCTTGCTGTCGTCTTCATGCGGAGGGGGATGTGACACTGGACGCGACCTCAGTTACCAGCCACCGACTGTTTGATGTTTATTGGAGCAGGAGGCGTTCAGGTGCGTCACGCTGGCTCAACAGTCTCACCGGCATCCAGGTAGAAGTTTACTTCACACTGGGAAGGAAAACAACCGTGTGACGAAGGCCATGTAGCCGAAATCGTTTGGTGGAATACAGGGTATACAAAAGTATTAAAAATGAATTTGATCATTTCCAGGTCTTGAATAGTTTGGGAATTTGAAAAAATGTCTGGAAAAGTATAGAAAATGTTGCGGTTCAGGTCCGATACACACATAATTCTAGCTTTTATGTTGTTGTAGAGCCACTTTGAGTCCACAGTGTTTTGTTGATGTGAAGAATAATGTTCAGATAGAGGGACGCTCTTATTACCCAGCCGCTGTCAGCATGCATTATATCAAATACCCACCAAAATCAAATCCGGTCAAGAACATAGGGTCTGGGAAAAATATGGAATTTTAAAATGGAAACCGTGTAGGAACCCTGCCGATCATCTCACATATTCTGATATTTGTCGCTGTGAAAAACAATCTTCATCTATACAGTGATATGACCTAGTTAGCAGGGGCAAGATGTCTATCTGCCTAAATCATATTGAACACCAGACAAAATCTTCAAAACAAATCAAGGTCTGGAAAAAGTATGGCATTTTGTAATTGAAAATGTGTAGGAACCCTGGGAATAAAACACTAAAAGAAAAGAAAAACTAAAAGAAAAGAGAAGAATTGCCTTGAACTTTGAATTTTCTCTGTAAGCGGAAAGGAAAACAGCGGTGACAGAAGCCTAAAGGTTACAGAAGCGGTTGTGATTGTGAAACCGGGCCGGGACGCTCCGGGCCGGGACGCTCCGGGCCGGGACGCTCCGGGCCGGGACGCTCCGGGCCGGGACAGTGACCCCCCGAACCGAGCTGCTCCCTGAGGTGAATGTGTCTCACTGCATGAATGTGAAGCAGGACGCTGCTGAAAAAGAGCATTGGTGCTCAGCAAAACCCTTCCTGCTTAAATAAAGTGTAAAAAAAAAAGAAGGTGAAAATTGTGTGTTCATCGGATATATGTATATCGGAAAAACAAATTTCCTACTTGGAAATTTCACATGAACGCCCTCCAAAGTCAGACGATGAAGTTGGAAACTGAGAAAATTTGGCGTTTTGAGTTTCTGAGTAGTGACGCAATGACGACCTTTAACCTTCTCAACAAGGCAAAAAAAAAAAGTTTTGTGTCAGTCAACAGTCAATCTTGGAACCCATCGTCTGTCGGTCTGACGACGATTAGACTCTGGGGGCGACGGCCAATATTTGGGGGTTTCCGGTGTAGCCAGCGGACATCCGGGCCAAGACTTCCTCTTCTGTGCTCCGGTCATTGTTTACAGTCCGATTAGCAACTTGAGACGCGAGAATGGAGTCGGAGTCGAGAGCCGACGTCTCATATGCAGATATCTGTTTATGGAGATTAGCTGAAATGTCGTCTGGACCTAAAACACCTACAGAAAGTATCGATGTTTGTGTTTTGTGTGGAGAAACGTTCGACTCTCACGTCTCAAGTTGCTAATCGGACTGTAAACAATGACCGGAGCACGGAAGAGGAAGTCTTGGCCCGGATGTCCGCTGGCTACACCGGAAACCCCCAAATATTGGCCGTCGCCCCCAGAGTCTAATCGTTGTCAGAAATAGCATGTGAACAGACTCACAGAAAAACGTGAAATGAACACGACTTGTTAACAGCAAATTACGCTGGTGGAACGTAGTATTAAATTTACGTTTTCCCAGCACGAAATGTTACATGAAGGAGACACGACTATACACAGGTAGTAGTGTGACACTGAAGCAGCACGGTGGTGGATGGGCGTAACCCTAACCCTAACCCTTAAAGAATGTTTTCCTTATTTGACCATGACCAAGCCATTTCCCTAACCTTAACCAAGTTGTTTTAAAGGTATAATATGTAATATTTCTGCATTAAAATATCTAAAAACAACTAGACCTATGTTATGTATTTTTTTGAGTTGTGTACTTACATTATCCCAAATGTTTCCAACAATGTTCAAACCCAGAGAAATCCGTAATTTTCATTTGCGTTTCATTTGGTCGCCTGTCATGGCGTCATATCCCCTTTACCCCCTAACTTCCTGTCATGGCGTCATATCCCCTTTACCCCTTAACTTCCTGTCATGGCGTCATATCCCCTTTACCCCCTAACTTCCTGTCATGGCGTCATATCCCCTTCACCCCCTAACTTCCTGTCATGGCGTCATATCCCCTTCACCCCCTAACTTCCTGTCATGGCGTCATATCCCCTTTACCCCCTAACTTCCTGTCATGGCGTCATATCCCCTTCACCCCCTAACTTCCTGTCATGGCGTCATATCCCCTTCACCCCCTAACTTCCTGTCATGGCGTCATATCCCCTTTACCCCCTAACTTCCTGTCATGGCGTCATATCCCCTTTACCCCCTAACTTCCTGTCATGGCGTCATATCCCCTTTACCCCCTAACTTCTGGGGAAACACGGGAAACACCAGATGATCCGTCAGAGAGTGAGGAAGGAAGTCGTCCAACTAGCTAGCTAGCCGCTCTAGCCGCTCTGTTGTTTTTTTCATTCTATTGTTTTTATCGCTCACTGTGACGGATCACAGTTATTCATTCCAGTTTGCTGCGTTCTGTCGCCGAAGCTGTCCCCGTAAAAAAAAAACTCCCATGATCTCACGCTACTTCACGACGTCATCAAACTACATCTTTTGTTATTGTTTTGATTGAGAGACCGCTAGCAGCAGAAATTACATACTGTGCGTTTAATTGCCTAAACTTAACCATAACATTAACTCTAACCTTAACCAAAGTCGTTTTATTTACCTAATCGTAACCGTTAACCGACCTTTGGGACGTGATTTAATTCGGGTGGAGGAACGTTATTTTCCCATAATACGTGTCCACAGCACGTAAATCGCCATTTTAGAGTTCGTGTTCATTTCACACATTTCACGTAGTTTAAATGCTGTCTAGCTATTTGGAAGTCCCGGATGTCGGACTTTCCCACCAGCACCTGAACACACAAATGCTCTAGACTGAGCCTCCATCTGAGTCAAAATGTCTCCTTTAAACCTCTCAAAGTTCAGAGTGATTTACAGAGTGAAGGCCGTTTGACCTTCTGTCACATCACTTGGTCAACAGTTGAGAGCTTTTTTTTTTGCCCAAAATTAGCTGAGTTCTGGTCCTGTTTCTTTAATATATTAGGCGAAGCCCTCAATATTACACTAGAACCCCTGCCCTTTGATAGCCATCTTTGGGGTACACCTTGTACCAGCCAGTCTTAGGCAAGGCAAGGCAAGGCAGCTTTATTTGTATAGCACTGGGGCAATTCAAAGTGCTTTACAGAGTGATAAAAATACAGTAATGGTAAAAGATTTCCAATTAAAAAGTGCAAAAGTACAGACTAGAGATACAAAAGATAAAAGACTTAAAAAGTAAACTAGTGCAGTTCAAATCAAGTGAAATAGAAAGATAAAAGAACACAAATACTCCCACTTTTAGATGTCTTCCTAAGAAAGATTCTGATGTTGTTGCCTTTGCCTCACTTACAGCCCGTAGACGTATTCTGTTACAGTGGAAAAGCCCCAATCCACCTTCTACTATGTTCTGGCTAAATGATTTAATGTCCTTTCTGTCGCTAGAAAAGGTAAAATATTCCTTAAGAGGTTTGACTGCCAATTTCTACAAAAGATGGCAGCCTGTTATCTCTGTTATCTATGTGTTTTATTTATTTTATTTAGTTTTCTGTATGTGTATGTTTTCTTTTTTGTCTCTTTCTGGGAGTTTGGGATGGGTGGGGGGGGGGGGGTTGGAGAAAGGTGTTATTCCAGTTCTCTGTTCTAACACACCAAAAAAAGGGGGAGTGAAAAAAATTATAATTTTGGAACACAGATTTGTACTTTGTACTTGACATTTGTTTGAAAAACTGGTACCGGTCTCCAATAAAAAGTGAGTTGAGAGCTGAAAGGAGAAGGCTGGTAGATCTGTGCGGAGTGGGAGTGGCTCTGGCTGCGAACACAAGCTCCCAGTCAGCAATGTCATCGACATCAACTAGACCCCGCCGTCTGTGGAACACACACACACACATTCACACACACACACTCAAACCACTGTTATGTAACTCCAGAGAGCGTCCTTAGTTCATACCGCTCTCCGTACGTTTGGAGAACAGTAACGTGAGGTAAAACGATCAGGTCACCACGCCCCCGAGGAGTTTTACAGGCTGTCATCACGTAATCTGTGTTTATCAATCCCACATGGAGGAGGGAGGAGGAGGAGGAGGAGGAGGAGGAGGGGGGATGGAGGAGGGAGGAGGGGGGGTCCACACACCAATGTTCTTTGGCATAGGAAGCATATGGTGGGGCTGTACGCTCTGCAATGTGACAGACATACAGTACAGTACACATACCGCTGCTGTCGGGTGAAAACCTCGCATCTCCAAAAGCCTCAAGCAACTTTTCCAGAACTGAAGAAGAACAGCCTTGTTTTCAGCTTGAGCACCGTGCATTTTTCAGTTTATTCAGCAGCTTTTGAAAGGTTTTCCTGAGCCTGAGGGCTGCAGAACCTCCTCAACCCACAGAGGAGCCTGTAATCATTCAATTTAAGATAAAACATGAAAATCAACCAGCGTTGGAGTTATGAAGTTTTCACCCGACAGCGAAGCACTTGGTTAATACAGAGGGTAAATTAGGATATATAGCTGTACCATGTGGGAGGTTATGTTTATTTCTGGCATAGGTTAAGGCCAGATCACTGCCAGCAGCTCTAGGAAAAACCATCCATAAATCTTTTAGAGACGTTTTAGAAACTGAATTATAGGAGGGAACAGTCATTCGGTTCACATTTGTTGAATAAACATTAGTTATGTTCATGAACATGTTTTGGCAGCACGTAAAAAATTACTTTTCTATTGAGTCTGCCATTAATAATTGAGGTGGTGATTGTGTTGTGGTGCGACTCGGGCCTGCAGGCGCTCAACAATGCAACAAATAAATCCTTTGACTTGCTTCCTGTCGAATGCAAACCTCCTCACATTCCTCTGAGGGAGCGAGAGAGAGAGAGTGTGTGTGTGTGTGTGTGAGAGAGAGAGAGAAAGAGAGTGGGGGCAGGGTGTAAACGTACCGTCCCTCTCTCTCTGAATGGAGGGAACAAACTCGGTGAACCCGACCCGCTGGCCAACCTCCAACTCCGATCAAAGTTGATCTCCCAGCTGAAAGGCGCGTTGGCAACACGTTTCCCCAGTTTTTCTTTTCTCTTCTTCTCCATTCAGCTCAGCTGGCTGTAATGGCATGGCATTTGACTTGTGTTGCCAAAGCAAGTTTATAAAAAAGTAGGCTAGTAATAATAACAGAAACAATGATTATAGAAGGAAATGCTGAGAGAATGGCAGCAACAGAAAGTGATCAGAAGTTAATAAAAAATTAAAAATGATTTTTCCATCTTAAGCTAATTCTCCATATCATAACATACACATATTTAACGATAAATGCCAAAACATTTACAAAATTAATTTTATTTTTATTTTCTCATTTTATATCAGAATCCCATTACTTTTACTTCCTGGAAAACGGTGTATTTTAAGTGGTTACTTCATGGTGTATCAGTAGGTGTACATAAAAATTCCAACCAATAATAGCATCACAAAGTTTTTTTTAAAGAGTTTTAAATATGTCTCTCTCGGGGCGTCCTGCTGGTTCAGTGGTGAGAACCATGTGTACATGATGTCCTGGGTTTGAATCCAGCCCACAAGACCTTTGTCATCCCCCAATCTCTCTTGTGTTTACTTTGAACTGTATAATAAAATACCCAAAAATAATACCAAAAGGTCTATATTGTAATGTGGTTCTTAACATGGCTATACTTTGGGCAGCAGCTTGACTTCATGTCTAAAAAGACTAAAAACCGACCGTCCTTCAACCAGAGCAGCCCCTTCTACTTCTACTTAAATAAAAATAAATGCTGGTGTAAAAATCTACTTAAGTTAAAGTACAAAGTGTCTGATTTCAAATGTCCTCAGAGTAAAAGTTCCTGAGTTCCTCTTTAGAACAGAGAACGTTGTCAGCTGTGATCTTTTCCATGTGATTCTAACAGGAGAGAGGACAGAGTTCAGACTGGATTCTTTTCACTGGAAACAATAGAAACTACAAATTAAAATGCAGAAACACAGTAAAGTCAGATTCCTCTTCTCAATAGAAAGCTCATAGGGTTTACCTTTAAGCTAGCTAACATGTTAGCTAATAGAAGTTGGTCTATCTACTGGTTTCCAGCGTTGACAAATCAACAAAAGACGTCTTAGACGCTTCATTCGAGTTAAAGTTCACCTCCGTTTGTGTCTGAGAAGCAACTTGAACCAAGAGCAGCAAAACAGCTACAGGAAACATCGTTGCAGGTCAGCTAGCTAACTACCGTATTTCTTCTAATATTGGCCCGGGCCTTTATTTCCCTCAACTGCAGAGGGTACCAGGCCTTTATTGGAAGCAGGCTTATATTAGAGACAGGCCTTTATTTCTAATTCCCTCTGTTTGATAAGTATATTTGCTCATATTTTAGTACGAAGCCTCCTTGTTTTCTGATCTGTTTCTGTTGGGGTTTGTTAGGTAGCCGTTTTTTTGTTACTGCAACGCATTACCGATAATTACGGTAATCGACGGCGGCACGCTCCGGAGACTTCCGCCAGGCACCAGGAGTTTACCGGGATCCACCGCTGTTTTTAGCTGTGACCAGCAGCTCTAGAGCTCGCTCTGTCGGTCGGTTGGTTGGTTCACAAAACTTTCCCCAGCCTTTGGCGGCCTATAGCTGCAGAGTGTGTGTATGTGGTCCCAGCTATTGCGAAATCATGCTTGTTTCCTTAGTTTTTTTCCCCGGCCTGTATTTGGGGCCGGCCTTTGACTACCGGCCACTATTAGAGGAAATACGGTACGTTAGCCACCAATAGAGGAGGTAATATGAAAGCTCCTGCTAGTCACTAGCTTGTGAGCTAAAACATTTCAACCCGCTGTCATGATGCCTGGTTTGTTTATGAGATGCTGGGTGCGTTCGGCTGCATCACATGAATATCCGGCACATTATTTTAAAGCAATGATGTATGTAGTGTCCGAAACTTCGTTCAGTCGTTGCTCATATAGTTCACTATATGACAAACACTCCATAGGGAACAGTGAGTGAGTGAAGGAGGGAACCGTTCTGAACACAGCTGCTGAATCCCTACCAGCTCCAGGGCTGCTGCTCTGTGGCTGAGCCTGACCTCTGACCTCTGACCTCCTCAACAGTATTTCCCTACAAGGAAGAACAGAGGAACACAGTTTTATCATTAGCTAATATTATTATTGTATCCCCTGTGGTTTGGCTGATGTCCTTCCCTGTATCTATCTCTCTCTCTCTCTCTAAAGGACTAGGTCTCACACACACACACACACACACACACACACAGGACTGAGTCACACACACCATCCCAGCAGCGTCAGTCGGTACAGGGAAGTGTGAGAAAGCAGCTGCAGTTGCAGACAAACAGGAATTGTTGTTGAACCCTGGCAGGCTGTTTACCGAATCCAGGAAGGTACGGAGGAATGAGGAAGTGTGTGACCTGATTTCCATGCTGCTCTCTTCCTTGTGAACAGGGTTTTCACGTAAAACACACAGAATCCAGCGGCGGAAGTGTGTGTGTGTGTGTGTGTGTGTGTGTGTGTAAATCGTGACTCAACTGATCCAACCGCCATGAACAGTTGAATGCAGATATCCTTGTTTACAGGAATGCGGTACAAACGTTTTTGCAGTTTCCGTTGAAAAGAATGACCTCATGAATTTCCTATATACAGTATATCAGTGTAACATTACTAGATATGGCTTTTACACATTTCTACATAGTTTTCCAACCGTATTTATTCATATACACTATATATGCCCTCTTAATTTGGCTTTGACCAAAATACTTCCACTGAAAGTAATGTTTGAATATTTTATTGGAGGCAAGGATTACAGTTTTCATGTAGTTTCATTTTTTTTCCCCATATGCTCCTGTCTTTTAATTTTATTTCAATTTACTGTAATACTTTTTCACGCTTGCTTTCAGTTTGAGTTCCAGTCTGACTCAACTTCAGTGACCCTGGGTTTCAGTGTTTAGTGCTGAGTGTTGCTGCCGTTTGGAATACATAGGAAGCTCAGCGGCGCCTTCTGATTGGCTCGACACCACGTGGCTGTGATAGTAGCTCCTTATTTGGTCATGAGGGCGCTCTTTGACTGGAGCATGCAGGTTTAGTACGGGCTTCTGAGAAACAGAAATGTACACCGTGTTCTCCCACAGATCCCCCTCCTCCCTCCTATTGTCACTGTATAGATGCCGCTATTTTGAAGCCTGATGGGCGGCTCCGGCCTCACATCAACATATTTATAGTATAGCTATGCAGTTTTGTATTCATACATTGGGATATAGTTGATATTACAAAGTATTTTGGAGTAGAGCGCATAGATAGGTGACTTTATTAACCTGCATATGCTGAACATGAATCACTGAATGAATAGAGCAGATTAAATATGTTTGTGTTTGAACAAAGAAATGCATGATGCCGGTTTTGATGTGAATAAATATTTGATAACACTTATCTGATTTCAGCGTGTGTGCTTGTGCAGGTGTGGACACGAGGTGAACAAAACGAGCGGGTTGTCTGTAAAGATTCAACGTGATTTCGTGAAAATGTGCATTGTTTATTTTGCCTGGACAGACAGCGGCAGACAGTTATGAGTTATGTAATGTCCATTTGGACGGGACAGTCCAAGCCGGAGCGTGAGCAGGGAGATGCGTTAGAGCCGGGCTTCAATGAAACACCACACACACGCGTTAAAATGCATCAACGACTTCATGAAATAGTAGTTAGTTTTATAAAATAGTAAAAAAGTTAGCGTGTTTATTTATTGCGCATATCATGTAATTCCGTACAAAATATTTTGGTTTATGAAAGCCCCCCCCCTCCTCCTCCAGTGAACATGGTACGGTCCGCTACACGTCACCCATTGTTTACAAATCAACTCGGCTTGTTGCTTACTGCCGAGCAGCGTGGTGAGAGCAAGGAGCGGCCCGGGGCTCTCATTCAAACCGACAGAAAACACGTCGAAAACCCGCAGGAAAACCAAGAAATCTCCCGTCAAAATGCCTTGTCGGAAGGAGAACTACATCTTTCTGGAGCAGTCCGTCACCGTCGACTCGAAAGAGGTGGACGCGCTGGTTACGAAAATCGGCGAGGCGCTGCAGCTCCACAACAATAGCGCCAGCCACCAGAAGACGATGTCCGTGTCGGTGTCCTGTCTGCACGGGCTCAGCGGCGGCGGCGGCGGCGTCAAACCGGCGACCATCATCAACGGCAGCACCGGAGCGGCGGCGGCGGCGGCGCTGCAGAAACGCAACGGCTGCTGTATGCGGCTCCGGAACCGGGGACACCGGGGCGGCAGCAGAGCCAGCCCGTACAATATCCCTGGATCTAGCGACCAGGAGTGGGACCACATTAAACCCTGGAACAAAAAGAGGATCAACGTGGAGGAAGACGACCCGCACCGGCTGCTGCAGGAGCTAATTTTGTCGGGGAATCTGATTAAAGAGGCCGTGAGGAGGCTGCAGTTCTCCGCCGCAGACTGTGGAGATTTCCCCAAGGCGACGGACAATGTACCGTGCTGATATGTAACGTTACGGACAAACCGGGGTTTCAAATTTAACGTTACCCCCTAGCAGAGATATCATTTTGGACACACAAAAACTGAGACAATTTACGCAAAAATGTCTAGAATAACAATTAAACGTCACAGGATTTGGTAGCTATGTTTTCTAAACGCATCAGTTTTTATCCGATCTGTCCCTCGTCGGTTAACGTTGGCAAGCAGTTCAGTTAGCTAGCCGCCCGGCTAGTCAGCCATGTTGTTTATGTTTGAACGTCTCCTTGTGGGTCAAACGTTCAGGGATGTAGTGGAGGGTAAAGCCACCGAGACTCGCGTTTTCATTAGCGAAACAGAGTTTACTCACCTTTCTCTAAGGCCAATGTAAATCTCCTGTGATGTGAATGGAGAGTACACAGCATAGTAAGTGCTATCCATGTGTGTAATTATGTGAAGATGGGAGTCTTTAATGGGGAAGCATGTGGTGATGCTTTTCTGGACAGTAGAATTGATTTTTGTTTATATTGGTGGTTGTTGGAGTTAATGGTGATCAGTGACAGGAAGTCATAGCTTGCACACCTTTTTTTTTTTATTTACCACTACATCCCTGCATTTGTTCATGTTGTTGTTGGGGGGAGGGAAGGGGGGGGGGGGGGGGATTAGTCATGGCTGAAGTGTAAACTAGCCATTCCTTGCTTTGGCAGACCATTGTGTGTGGAGGGAAGGGGAGGGAGGGAGGGTAGTAGTCCATATTGACTTTGTTTACAATCTGTATTGCTGGGTGTTTCAGAGGAAGTGCCCCATATTCTCATTTCATGTCAGGTTGCATTTGTTTCCCCTCACAGCCGCAGCCTGCAGTCAGGTGCTGGTGGTCTAGGAGCGAGCGGGTTTCAGCACCACAGCGCCTCATTTCACCAAGTAGCTCAACCTCAGCCAGAGAGGGGGGAGCTGGTCGGGGGGGAAATGAGCCGCTGTAGTGTTGTTTTGAAGTGAAAACCTGCACATTCTTGGCCTTAAGCGGCACATAACTGGAGCCCACTGCCTCACAAGCCAACACACCAAAACTCTGTCAATGGCAGCTTGGCAGTTTCTTCTAAAAAAAAATTGAACCGGGGAACATACAACTGTCTTAACTTGGGGGGGGGGGGGGGGGCATCATGGGGAAAAAAAACACGCCCGTTTCCCGCCAGGCCGGGTGATTTGTAATGTGTGTGTAATGCTGGGGGGAAAAGGTCGGCCATCACACGACTCTGTGGTGCTTCACCTGTTTGAATTCCAACAGGGAGTTTTGTTCATTTTCTTTGTTTTCTCTCTGTGTAAAGAAAATCACCATGACTGCTTCGTAACGAAGTATTTTATAATGTGCCTGAGTATTCAGGGCTTTTTTGGTGTCTTAATAAACACTTTTTTTTTTCAAATCTCTCTCTCTGTAGTTTTATTGGTGGCATATTGGAGACATAATGACACTGGAAGATATATTACTGTATTCCAGGGCTGCAACTAACGATTATTTTCATTGTCAATTAATCTGTCGATTATTTTCTCAATTAATCGATTAGTTGTTTGGTCTATAAAATGTCAGAAAATGGTGAAAAATGTGGATCAGTGTTTCCCAAAGCCCAAGATGACGTCCTCAAATGTCTTGTTTTGTCCACAACCCAAAGATATTCAGTTTACTGTCATAGAGGAGGAAAGAAACCAGAAAATATTCACATTTAAGAAGCTGGAATCAGAGAATTTTGACTTTTTTTTTTTTTTTTTAATTACTCAAACCGATTAATCGATTATCAAAATACACAACTAATCCATTAATCGTTGCAGCTCTACTGTACTCTAGCCTTTAAAGTAGATCTTCTGACCTTTCTGACAAACTTATCTCCTCTCTCCAGTGAATCTGTGTTTTGCAGTGTAACTCGATGGTTTGTGTCTCTGCTGTGTCGTCTAACTTGAAGCCCTTGCCCCTGTATATGTTAATCCTGGAAACCCCTCCTTCCTTCCTCGCTGTGGGCCTGTGAGTGTGGACAGCGTGGTCTTGAAGGACACATGCTCATTATCATGCTATAAATACCCCCAGCGGCTCACAGCAGGCAGACATGACAGCAGCAGTGGAAAACATGTTTTGCTCCAGCGGTCTGGCTCTGGGAGTCCGGGTCTGGCTCGGTGGTGGCGGCGGCTCCCTCTGCTGGCTCACAGCGAGCCGAGCTGAGCGGAGAGCTTCACAGGGACAGACGGAGCTGACAGGCCGACAGCATGTTTGGATGTTTTGGGGCCCTTTTTCCTCCAGGTGATGATGTCAGGCAGATCCCATTCAGACAGGCTGAGAGAGGAGAGGCTGACCTGCTGCATGAAGCAACTCATCAATTCCAATTCAACTGAGGAACTGGAATTGGAATTTGAAAAAAAACCCTTCAGGAAACAGAATTGGAATTGAATTGGAATTTCAAAGTTTAATTAAATTCTGTGAAATTCCATGTTTCTTTGTTTCTTCTTCCCACATATCTGAGATTCCACATAGTGTTATATATCATCAATACTGAATATCATAGAATATTAAAGGAACCTTTCAGCTGGTATTTGATGCAGAACATGTAATGGTAATCCATACATTATGATTGAATACCAAGGTCCCCACAGGTCCCTGAAATCCTTGAAAGTTTGTGAATTTGAGACAAAAAAATCAAGGCCTTGAAAGTTCGACGGTCACCTGTGTGCATGAGTGACTGAAGTGGAATATTCTCAGTGTTGTAACAGTAATTAACCTTGATCCGTGTCTCATACTATGCCATCTTGGGTCCTGGAATTTGAGGGAATTGGGCCTGGAAAGTCCTTGAAAAGTCCTTGAATTTGATGTTTAAGAAGGTGTGGGAACCCTGGAATGTGTCTGATTTGTTGAACTGTCTTTTATTTGATTCATAATGTTTTGATTTATAATGTTTAGCGAGTCGAGACAAACTCTCTTAGAAGTGGAATTTCATGGAATTTAATTCTGTTTAATGTCATTCCAATTAAATTCACATTCTGTTTCCTTACAGCTGGGTGACGTTCACACTCACACTGCAGCTGGAGTTTACCATGCAGCCTCAGGTCAGCTCATGAATGGCTCTAACTCAGTGATTCTCAACCTTTTTCATATCAACCCCTAATTTAGTCCACATTAGAGCCACGGACCCCCATTTGATGAGTTTTTGTCTTTCGGACAATATTTTTATTGTCAGATATGATTTTGTCCAGAACTCCATGACTATCTGTATTGTAGGTAGAGAGATAACAGAGAAACTATGATCAAAACAGTCATTCTTCTACATTCTCTAATTGTGTTAACTTCTTGTAAATGAAATAATGCTGAAGTTTAACAATTCATCCATTTTCTGGGGACACCCTGGAACCCCCTCAAGGACCCCTGGTGGTCCCTCGGACCCCACGTTGAGAACCACTGCCCTAACTGATACAGACATGAAAATGGACGAGCTGCACATCTCCAGTCTGTACTGTACGGCTTCTCTTTTTATTCCGTTCCATTCATTCGTTCCTTTTCTTCTCCCCCGCTCGCCGCCGTCCTTTTATCAACGCTAAATAAAAAAAAGGTGTAAACGATCACCCTGAGCCCCCTGAGCACCCTGAGCCCCCTGAGCGGCTCGGTCCTGTGGGAGGCAGCCTGGCTCTTCACAGGTCGCCCACACTCCGCTCCGCCGGCATCCTGACGCACAGAGAACACAAATCAGAGATGAAAATAGCAAAGCTGCAAAATCTATTTGCGAGTTCTCTTTTGTTAAAAAAAAAAAAAAAGGTGACAGAACATTTTCTATATTTGATCCTCCCACCTAACAGGCGCTTTGCATCCGTTTATATTTCAGGCCTTGAGCTGAGGCTTTTTTTTTTTTTTTTTTCCACCTTTATTTATTCAGGGGGAGTTTCGCTGAGAGCAATGTTCTCTTTTTCAGGAACGCCCTGATCACATTCACACACACAACCACAGTCTGATCTGCTGCCACTGAGCAGCTCCACTGGAGCGGGTGGGGGTAAGAGCCTTGCTCAAGGGCAGCTCAGCGGTAATGAGGGAGGGAATAGCTGCTTTTCACTTTCCAGTCCGGGGGATTGAACCGATGACCTTCCAGTCACAAGCTCGCTTCTCTAACCTTTAGGCCAGTGGTTCTCAACGTGGGGTCCGGGAACCACCAGGGGTCCTTGAGGGGATTCCAGGGGGTCCCCAGCAAACTGATGAATTGTTAAACTTCACCATTATTTACAAGAAGTTAACACAGTTAGAGAATGTAGAAGAATGACTGTTTTGGTCATAGTTTCTCTGTTATCTCTCTACCTGCAATACAGATAGTCATGTGATTCTGGATCATAGATCACAAGATCATATCTGACAGTAAAAATGTTATCAGATTTGGGTCCAAGAGAAAACATGTCACCAAATGGGGGTCTGTGGCGCTAATGTGGACTAGATTAGGGGTACATGATATGAAAAAGGTTGAGAATCACTGCTTTAGGCCACCACTGCCCACAAATCCAGAGAGACGAACACTGAGCTCAACAGCAGAACGAGCTTCAGTTTCAAGATCACAAACATTACAAGCAACCAAAAACGAGGAGGTCAAGGGTCAAAGGTCACAGCACCCAGACTATAGATGGAACAAATATTCTTGTGATCCTAGAAAGATCAAGGATGATAAAGAAGTGCAAAGGGAAAGAAAGACGAGAAGTAAGAGCCAGAGAGGTAGTAGGAGTAGATTTTCACGGTTAGGAAGGAAATCTTTAAAGGTGTTTTTTTGACAGGGGTCAGAGGTCACAGCACCCAGACTCTAGATGGGACATTTCCCTGTAACCTTAGAGTGAGTGCAGGACAGAAAAATGATAAGAACGGAAATAAAACTGAAGACAATTAGACAGGTTCCTTTTTTCATGTAATTCAGGGTGGAGGAACAATTCTGACAATTAGGAGCAACAGTATCTTTTTTATCATATTTTTTTTTTTACAGAACACACTGAAATCATCGTTGATATTATCCATATTGTCTTTGTAGTTTATTGGATGTTTTTAAACAATCAGTGATCAAGAAAAACAAAACTTTATTTCCGTTGTGGTTTTTGGTCTCAAAAATTCGCAGAAAGACACTCGTTACAGTGTCAGTAGTCCCTGCTGAAGGCAATGTTGCCCATCAAGATTGCTGCAACATGTTGCTGTGTATTATATGGTTTGGGTTTTTAAGACAGGCCTGAAGCTATTTAGACTGAGCTGGAAAATAACTGTTTTAATCCACTGGTGACAGTCGCTGATTCTGAAATGCGCCTGACACTTTCATAAGTGCAAGATCTCAAGTCAAGACTTTAGAAACCTTTTCAAGTCATCAAAGTTCAACTCAAAGTCAAGTCACCAGAACCAAGTCAAGTCTCAAGTCTCAAGGCTGCAGTCAAGACCAGATCCAGTCAAGTTTGAGTCAAAACCGGGTCCAAAATGGTCAAGACCGAAACCAGAGCAAATTTAGTCGGAATCAAGACCAAAATAGTCAATAAACAGTGTCCATTTATTTCTAAAATTGAAGATATTGAGTTTGAGTATTGTTACACTCACAGGTGTTTACATGTGTAATCTCTTAAAATAAACCAAACCTCAACAAAATGACCCATTTTTTTTATCTTTCTAAATAGGCAGGACAAAGTCGAGTCAAAGTCGAATCAGGGCCGAGACAAGAAGACAAGTCCGAGTCAAAATAGTCGAGACACAAACTGGTCTGGACTCTGATACTGGGAGATCACCAGTCTGGCTGTCCAGGCTGACTGGAGACTCGAGTCACTTGATGATGTCATGGCTCATATGGACGTTATACAAGGCATGAAGCTGGAAAATAACTGTTTTAATCCACTGGTGACAGTCGCTGATTCTGAAATGCGCCTGTCACTTTCACAAGTGCAAGATCTCAAGTCAAGACTGTAGAAACCTTTTCAAGTCATCAAAGTACAAGTCAAGTCCCAAGTCACCAGAACCAAGTCTCAAGTCTAAATGTAGAACACCAAGTCCAAGTCAAGTCCATGTCATCAATGTCAAGTCTCAAGTCTAAATGTAGAACAGCAAGTCAAGTCAGAACAAATCAAGAGTCCAGTATCAATTTAATATCTTAAAGAAAACTAAATATCTAGGACTTTTCAATGCAATATGGTTTTAATAGGATAAAAACTTGGTAAGAGCATCATGAGTTTGATTTCTATAATCAGTTTCAACTTCAATAAATTCAATCATTCCATACAAATTCAGAAAACAGAATTTAAATTCAGTCGTCTGCTGGAACAAATCTCATCACTTTCAATCTGAGTCATTTACACAAACACAAGATCTCAAGTCAAGACTTTAGAAACCTTTTCAAGTCATCAAAGTCAAGTCCCGAGTCACCAGAACCCAAGTCAAGTCTCAAACAATTGAAACTGTGGCTCAAGTCTGACTGGAGTCCAAGTCACGTGACCCGGAGTCTCCTCCTCTCCGCAGCAGCCGAGGTGTGTTGATGTTTTGAAGGAGCAGTAAAGCAGGTCAGGGTGTGCTGGGTCATTAGTAAGCGAAAAGGCATTTTACCCTCTCAGCTCAGGACTGTTGTTACGCCTCATGCTTACTGCTTATGGTTAAAATCCACAACGCTGCCAACATTTGTTTGGCAACAGTTGCAGAGTTGAATGTGAAAATGCTGTTTAGATCCGGTCGAGTAATTTGATTGGACGGGAGGCATTCCAGGGTGCTGATATACACTCACCGGCCACTTTATTAGGTACACCGATCTAGTGGCGGCTGGTCATCTGTTGCTGTTGCCTGTTTATCATAAGAGCCAACAGCTTGTGTGTTCAGATGTCCTTCTGCACACTGCTGCTATAAAGACTGTTCTTTCTGTCAGCTTGAACCAGTCTGTCCCTTTCTCCTCTGACCTCTGACCTCTCTCATTAACAAGCTGTTTCTCTCACTCTCTTTTCTCTACAGACTGTGGTGTGAAATGTTTCTGAGCTGCTGAACCAACAGTCAGACTCAAAGTCGAAAAACGAACCCTCTTCATCATGTCTGCATGCTTTATATACTGAGTTGCTGCCACCCGATTCGCTGTTTGGAGGAGCAGGCTGCTCTGTGTTAACGAGCAGGTGTAGCTAATAAAGTGACCAGTGAGTGTACAGTCTAACAGCAGTGAAAAGTTTGGACACTTTATTTTGACTATTTTCCACATTTTAGAATAACAGTAAAGACATCTAAACTGTGAAATAACACAAATGGAATTATGCAGCGACCAAAAAAGTGTTAAACAAATCAGAACTATCTTATATTTTAGATTCTTTCAAGTAGCCGCCCTCTTTGCCTTGATGGAAAGGCAAAGGCTTTGGAAAGAAATTCATACATAGGATCAACTTCACTATTTATATTTGTCTAAGAAACTAATTTCAAGCATTTAAGCAGAAGCCTTTAGATCAAAATGGCTTTAAGAGAATGAAAAACATTCAGTCAGGTGGGTCCAGACTGTTGACTGGTAGTGTGTGTATCACTCTGATGTACAGCTGATCTGATAGAAAATCCTGAGGGAACTGAGACGAATAAAAGACAGAAACCACAATCTGTTATCTCAAATTACCATTACTGGACAAATAGCTTTGTTTATAGCACTGTTGTAGAAAAGCAACATCACACTTGATTCTGTGCTGATACACTGGATATCAGCACAGCCGTGATTCAGATCACATAAGAATAAGATTCTGCAGCGGAAACACTGAATACTTGCATTTTATTTATTTATGTATTTATTAATTTGCTCATTTATTAGCATGGAAATTGTCAGATGTAAAGACTGAATATCAGCACAAATTATCAGCTGTCAGCATCTTCAATACAAAAATATCAGTCAGTATCGGCCTTCAAAACCCAAACCCTCTCTCTCTCTCTCTCTCTCTCTGTGTCTCTCTCTCTCTCTCTCTCTGTGTCTCTCTGTCTCTGTCTCTCTCTCACTCACTCACTCTCTCTTTCCATTTGTCTTTCTCCTTCTCTCTCTCTCTCTTCTCTGACTCCTTTTTCTCCATTAACCAGGTCTCTTGTTCTGTCTCTTTCTCTCTTCCTCTTTCTTTCTCTCTGTTTTTGTGCCCGCCATCCCTCTTTCTCTCTTTCTCACTCTCTCTGTCTCTCTATTTTTGTCTATATCTCTATTTGTTTCTCTCTCCCTTTATTTCTCCCTCTCTGCCTCTATCCTTCTATCTCTCTTCTCCCCTTTTCTGTTTCTTTTCTTCTCACGCTCCATCTCTCTCTCTCTCTCTCTCTCTCATCTCTCACTCTCTCTCTCCCTCTGTGTGTCTCTCTCTCTATGTCTCTCTCTCTGTCTCTGTCTCTCTTTCTCTCTCTCTCTCTCTCTCTCTCTCGCTCTCTCTCTCTCTCTCTCTCTCTCTCCAGAGTTGTTTAGTCTTTGAACCTGCACTCTGTCTGAACTGTGTGACTCAGCTGTGGATCTGCTGACCTGGAATTCTGTGGTTAAAGGAAGAATCCCCCAAAACACTTTAACACTTCAAAACAGCTGTTTTTCTTGTATAAAGTCACATTCCTATGTCAATCGCTTGTTCAGTATTTTCTTAAATATTGAAAAACAAATGGTTGTAATTTGTTCTTCCTCTTCCATGACTCACAAATGGATTCATTAATGTGTTTTTGCTTGTTTGCTTTTGCAATTGATTGGATGTGGGGGGGAAAAAACACAAAATATCACAACCCAAGCCCCTTCTCTGTGGGTTGTCAAATGGCATTCTGGGAAATGTAGGAAATCTGTAACTGCAGTAGAAGCAGACGTGGCAGGTTGAGGGAAAGTGGGTTCAACCAAAAAAGTAAATCAACACTTCATCACCAAATAACTCGTGGAATGTGTTGAACATCACAGACTGATGCTGTAGATAAGTGTACAGGAGGATCAGAATCCACTCTGCAGTGTAATGCCAGGCTACGGCCACTAGAGGGAAGCATGACATCATTACAGACGGCTTCAGTCCGCTGCAGCAGACTCCCACAGGGTTTTATTGTTTTATTTAGATTCAGTAATTAACATGTTGGTGGAAATGTGAAACGTGAAAGACGAAAAGTGAGGTTTTGCATGGAAACACTTTGATTTATCTGGAAATAATGATTTCATTTGAATAAATTTAATTCAGGGCTGCAGTCAAGACGAGTCGAGTTTGAGTCAAAACCAGGTCCAAAATGGTCGAGATCAAGTCAAGACTGAAACCAGAGCAAATTTAGTCGGAATCAAGACCAAAATAGTCAATAAACAGTGTCCATTTATTTCTAAAATTAATGACATGGAGTTTGAGTATTGTTACACTCACAGGTGTAATCCCTTAAAATAAACCAAACCTCAACAAAATGGCCAATTTTTTAAATCTTTCTATATAGGCTGGAATAAGTCAAGTCAAAGTCGAATCAGGGCCGAGACAAGAAGACTAGTCCGAGGCAAAATAGTCGAGACACAAACTGGTCTGGACTCTGACACTGGTACATCACCAGTCTGGCTGTCCAGGCTGACTGGAGACTGGAGTCACATGATCATGTCGTGGCTCATATGGACGTTATACAAGCTGCAAGCTCTTAAACAATCAGTTCAGGTGAAGCAGGGCGATGCTGCCCAGGCAAACCTGCCTGGATACAGACACAAAAACAAATACTGACATATAAAAAAATTACTAAAAATATTATCTGTAAATTGAAGATGGAAATGTCTTTGTAATGATGACAAAACTACGGAAGCCGAGAACGGCCGTGCTTGTAATTATTTTTTTTAATGCTGTTATCTCGAGATCACAAGTTAATTATCTCGTTATCGCGAGAAATCGGCCTTTTGTTTTCTCGAGAATGAAATAATTAACTTGTGATTTCAAGATAACGGCATTAAACACAAAACCACGTGTTAACTCTTAATACTTTATTTTGTGAACAAACACTGTACCATTCTGTACCATTCGGCATCTTCCAGTTTCCTCCAACAGCAGCTAATATTGATTATGAAAAGACGGGAGACAGCAGCCTATATATGGAAAATCAGAATTAAGGCAAAACAAGCACATTTCATCTCTAAATCTTGTTCATTAGTAATCCCATTAAACGCAATAGATTCTAAAATGTCACCAACAGGAAGAAAAGGGATTTGCTGAAGCTATATTAAGACTGGAGATCCGTGCCAACGTGTGTGTGTGTGTGTGTGTGTGTGTGTGTGTGTGTGTGTGTGTATCCAAAGATTCAATATTTGTCGGACTACCTCCTGACTTCATGACTCACAGTCACATTAAACCAGGTTGTGGCTGCAGGCCTTCCTCATGTCAAGCAGATGTTTTTTGTTTTGTTCGTTTTTGTTTTTTTTTAATTCTCATTGAATGGTTTCTGTGACATTGATATCCAAAGTGGTAATCTTAGAGGATAAATTTACACCATATCTAATGTCAGTCATTCAGCTGGAGCATATCAGACCGTCACACAACACCATGGAAAATGGTCAGAGGCTAATTGGTGAATGGAAGGTATTCGTTAAATGAAACACCTGTAAAGACACCTGTATAAAATACCTGTAAAAGTGGAAAATATCGTCATTTATTCCTGAATAAAGTGTCAAAGAATGGCTTTGGAGATTTTCCTCTCAACCATGAAAATGTCTTCCACCTCTCTCCTCTTCTCCTCAGCTTTTCATTTCTCTTCTGTCTTTCCTTTGCACTTTCTAGGCTCACAGGAATATTTGTTCCATCTATTTTCCAGCTGCTGTGACCTCTGACCCCTCTGACCCTGGACTTTCTTCCCACTGAGCTCTAGAGGTCACTTCAGCGTCTCGTCTCTGCTTCGACTCTCATAAACCCAGTAAGTAAATACTTTATTAAATGTTTACACTATGCATAAACAGCTGTAAATATCTAAACATATGCACCAGGGAAGTACAAGATAACGCTTTATTTTTGTCATTTACTCCAGAAGACTTAGTGTAAGCCGTACTAAACTTTCACTTTTAAACCCAATGGAGTCTTTTAAAGGATAAGGCAGGTGTTTTTTAATGCTTTTCTTACCATCAAAAAATCCTATGAAAATAACAAAATCAGCAATGAATTTGTTTTGCCAACAAGTCTGGTCCATGTATCCGGGTCCCAGTGCAGCCATGTCCCAGCAGCCATAGAACTCCATTGTATTAAAAAAACGATTAAAAACCCGTCACAGAGCCATGCTGCTGCTCTGCAGCATATTTCATCATCACCATGCACCGGGCCGGACCACTTTTTCCTCAAACAACTTAATAAGCCGGCTGTAAACACTTTGCCATCTCAGGAAAGTAGTTCTGTAGCACAGAAAATAGTCCCCGGCATGATGAAGAATTTGTTCCCATTTTAATTTGATTTGGTAATAACTACAACAGTCTGACTTTTCATGGTAACAGTTAGCGATTTTTAAAATGTAAGCTATGTCTTTGCGAGCTGTATTTCAAGGTTTTTAACTTACAATTGGAGCCAATGACTTCCGGGTTGACGTCTAAAAACGGAACGTGGGAAGTCAGAAAGTAACGGGAGGAGAGCAAAGATTTTGTTATTTTCATAGGATTTGTTGACGGTAAACATAGCATTAAAAAACACCGGCCTTATCCTTTAAACAGCCAATCAACGTAAAATTGCCCAGTGGTTTAGTATAGGCCAGTGACTCCCAAAGTGTGGTCTGGGGACCTCCAGGAGTCCTTGAAGGGGCTCTAGGGAGTCCCCAGCAAAAAGGAAAAAAAAAAAGAGAAAGAGAGAGAGAGAGAGAGAGAGAGAGAGAGAGAGAGAGAGAGAGAGAGAGAGAGAGAGAGAGAGACCAGCCTCTGTCCCACCAAGACAAACAGCCATCAAATATTTACAGCTTTCATCATGTCAGTGGTTTTCTTCTGCCTCGGTCTCATTCAGTCTCATTCATGTGGAGCGTCTGTTGTTTGGTTTCCATCCGGTCAGTGAGCCTGGCAGCCCGTCAGTCTGCCAGCCTGCCGTCTGACAATGGCTGCTAATTTACTGGAAACTGAGCAGGGGGGGGGGGGGGGGGGACTGGAGCGGTGCATGCTACTGAAGTTCCTCATGCTTTTATTTCATCTCATATTCTTGTCTCAGTTGAAAAACGGAAAGGAGAGATGCTAAACTAACACTGGCTTCCAGTCGATTTTTGATGCTTTGCTGCAAATAGAATTGATGTTTATTTATATTATATTGCTGGTTGTTTTCCCTATAACCCACTGGAGGTCATATTGTGCATTCATGGGCGATTGGATATACTGGAAAAACAAATTTCCCACTTGGAAATTTCACATGAGCGCCCTCCAAAGTCAGATGATGAAGTCGGAAACTCAATAAAATTTTGAGTTTCTGAGTTAAGACACAATGGTGACCTTTAACCTTCTCAACAAGGCAAAAAATAACAGTAAGAAAACACATACACATGCAGCTTTATTGCAAGTTTGTAGTTAGCCAGACTAAGTTCGTTAAATGAACTTGTTATGCTGCAGGACGGCCATGTTTGTTTATTGTTTGTTTGTCTTCCTGGTTTGATTTTCCGACACGTGAAAGCAACGCTGTTTAGCAGCCGACTTGGAAGTCTCAGATGTCGGACTTTCCCACCAGCACCTGAACGCACAATGAGTTTACCCTCCTTTCTATCTAACACTTCATCACTGTTTACAGCAGGGATAACAGCACAGCACCTGCAATGCATCATAACACAACTGACATCCAACGTCATTATATTCTGAATTTCACAAACCAGAGAAGAGAGTTAAAAAAAATAGAGGATGAACATGTCAGCGCCTCAGAAATAAGGACCAGGCTGACAGAGGGTAAATCTGGAAGCTGTTGGCCGAGGGAGCGAGACAGAATTCCTGCGTTCCCACTATTCCCAACCCGGGACGCCTCATTAGCCCAGTTCTGTTCGACACCAGGAGCTCTGTGTGTGTGTGTGTGTGTGTGTGTGTGTGTGTGTGTGTGTGTGTGTGTGTGTGGCGAAGAAGACCATATCAAGGACGAAGCAGCAGGTATTCCCAGCTGGGTTCAGAGGTGAGAGCAGAGGAAAGGAGGCCAGGCTGCACATTCCCGCTTCCTTCTCTCCTTCCCTTTCTTCCCTTGAAATCGACCTTGACTCCTCATGATGTTCAACATGCTGAAAACAACCTGTTTCAAAGTGTCTCAGTGGTCTAAGGCTGTATCTTCTTTTAAAGGGAAAGCCAACTAAAATATGCAATTACTCATAAAAAATAATACAATTAGGGTTAGGTTGTAATTTTTGCATTTTCCTTGTGCATACTGCGCAGTTTTCAGCCTCTTGGCCTCTTCTGATAGTGAATCAAATTAAACAACTTAAAAAGGGAAAATAATTTTTGTTTGAACTGTGCACCGCTCTGCAGAAACTCGCTTCATCTTAAGAGTCACAAGCCAAACAGTTTGAAACCGCTGCTCTAACCCAGTGGTTTTAAATCATCTGACAGTCCAAACACTACAGCAGCTGATTTGACTGATCATCACACCTTCAACCAGAGGAGATAATTAATCTCTACACCTTCATCCTGACTCCTGACTCACCTGACACCCTCGGGTGCTGAGCCACACAAACACCTTGATGGACGCAGTTTATTCTCTGCTGTAGCTCAAAACAGAAGGTGCAGTAACTTTTCATCTGGTTCAGCATGAAACGGGTTTTGCAGAGTATTTCAGTGTATCTCAGTTTATCTCAGTTTATCTCAGAGTATTTCAGTGTATCTCAGTGTATCTCAGAATATCTCAGAGTATCTCAGTGTATCAGCAGATCTCCTCAGTGTATCTCAATATCTCAGTGTATCTCAGAATATCTCAGAGTATCTCATTGTATCTCAGAATATCTCCTCAGTGCCTCAGTGTATCTCAGAATATCTCCTCAGTGTATCTCAGAGTATCTCAGCAGATCTCCTCAGTGTATCTCAGAATATCACAGAGTATCTCAGTGTATCTCAGCATCTCCTCAGTTTATCTCAGAGTATATCGGTGTATCTCAGACTATCTCAGAGTATTTCAGTGTATCTCAGAGTATTTCAGAGTATCTCAGAGTATTTCAGTGTATCTCAGAGTATTTCAGTGTATCTCAGTTTATCTCGGTGTATCTTGGAGTATCTCGGAGTATCTCAGTGTATCTCAGAGTACCTTAGTGTATCTCAGTGTATCTCAGAGTATTTCAGTGTATCTTAGTGTATCTCAGCATCTCAGTGTACCTCAAAGTATCTCAGTGTCATCTCGGTGTATCTCAGTATTCTGTGAAAGCCTCTGAGACACGGGGAAAAAACTCAAAACAGTTTTTCTGGTGCTGGATGGCCTCATTGTAACTAAATGTGTTCAGGATCCTGTGGTGAGCTTCGTCCGCTGGGTCAAGCTCCTGCTTTTAAACCAGAGCAGGAGTCCCAGCAGGGGGGAGGAGAGACGGGACAGAGACGGAGACGGGACACGCCGGCGGGCACAGGAACAGGAAGTCCGGCGAAACTGGACGGACTGGGCCAGGAGAGACAAGGTGACTGGGAATGCCTAAAAAGCAGATTATGGGGCCAAAAGCAAACCTAACTATAATTTCTTACCCTTGCTCTGACCTTTGACCTCCTTACTATTGGTTGCTTGTAATGTTGGTGATGTAAGAACTGAACCTTTTTCTTCTGCTGTACTCTGTAAATCTCTCTGCAGAAGAGCCTCAAAATGCCTAAAGTGTGAATGCAGAGAAGAAGCGCAGACGAACATGTGGTCAGACAGAAATATCCCATCAGCCTCTGTCCCTCCACCATGCTGACCTAGTTGTAAGAAACCAGCAGAAACAGCCTGTATATACAGATATAGATACAGATACAGATATAGTTATAGATATAGATGGGGAAACTGGGATGTGATAACCTTGTAAACATGAACCCAGCAGTGTTACTGGCACTGAGTCTGAGTTTCAGGTCACTTCAGTTTAACACTGGGTGTCTGGGTTTTGTTAAGGCAGAGTTTCACCAGAGCTTCTGTCAGAGGAGAGGAAACTCCACAAGGCATTAAAACAACCACCAGACAAACTGTTATGACATGTAGAGAGGAGGAAGGCTGGCTGATCGCTCACCTGCTTAAAAACACTCTACTGTTTCATACTCTCTCTGTAGTTTTTGTCTTTGTCTGCGTACCTACACCATAAAAACTACACAGCAACTTTTAGCATGTTTATAATACACATAATAAACACTTAAAGTAGTAACCTAAAGTTATACGGGCAGACCCTTGAGAGTCAAACTTCTCCAAATTAAATCAAAGTCTCCACCCTCTCACAGGCAAAACAGGCTGTTCCTCACTCTAATTAACTCCATATTTGTGAGGGTTTTCTTATATTTATATTTAACATTTTTAAACCAGGCCAGTCAATTAACAACTTCTTACTCTCCAGTGACTTGTTTCCTGTGTGTTATCAGTCATGCCAGTGCCTGCTGAGTCCCACAGTGCTACATACACTTAATTAATGATCACTTTATTAAATAAGGATCAGTTTATTTCAATGTGATCTCGGCTCTCTCCGCTGCCTTCGTCTCTTCTGTGGAGAATACAGTAGCCAGCGCTGCCAACTCTTTTCCAAGGAAAGTGACTCCTGATGATGTCATACACAAATTTGCATATCAATATATTTGCTTCACTCCCTGCTGTCAGTGGAGGAGGAGGAGGAGCTGCGCTGTGATCATCAGACTTCTGTGGATTACAAGCAAGTAGCACAAATTAGCTTCAGCCGTGCCAATTTATCACCAAATGCTTTGGGAGTCGACACATTAACACATTAACACTGTTCCTCATGGTCGGAAGAAGTTGCTGGATTTGGTTTTGAGAAATAAAATCACAAGAGGAGTTTGAAAAGTCACTAAATCAAGCGGCAAAGTAGCGTTAGGCTAGCTGTTTGCTAGCTAACCTTAGAAAAAGAAGTAGTCACACACTCACTGTGACATTTATTTTACACACTGATGTTTCAGCTATAGTGCTTCCATCAGAGTGTCAACTTTTATATTTTATCACTGACAGTAGTCTGCTGCTTTAGGTGTGTATTCTGCTAGTTTTTTACTATCTAACGTTAGCACATAGCACATTAAATAAATACACAGAGGCACTGCTTATGCAATGATGATTTATTATATATACTCATCATCATAAAAATATTTAGCTATATATATCATTATCAATATTATCAATAATATAATAGTAATCTTTATTTATATAGCACCTTCCAAAACACAGATACAAAGCGCTTCACAAAGAAGTAAAAAAACAAACAGGTAAAATGCAGATAAAAACAAAAAGCAGTGAAAGATAAGAAATATAAAAAAAAAGCAAGGCAAGAACATAAAAGTAGCGAAACCATTTAACGGAGGTCAAACAATTATTAAAGTATTACATAAACCCAAGTCTATAGAAGTGAGCTATACATCACTGTGTTGCAGCAATCCATGCAAACTGACAGACGAAGAACCCAGAAGTACGATCTCCTGTCGCATGAAACTCACTTCACCTGAATGTCATTTGAATACAAAGAGAGGATTGTGGGAGTTGTGTGAACAATCGCAGCTAAGATGTGAAGATTTGTAATAAAATTTTCACAATAATACAACTTTTACTTCACTTGATTAATTATATACTTTTCAATAAAGAACAGACATGATTTGTGGGAAATTATTTTGACCACCCTGTGATGGAGTTTGGCTTTGCTGATGCTTTACCAGCGAGGGCCAATTCTATCAGCTTGCTTCCTGCATAATGAACTGAAAAGTAAAAAGAGAACAGGAGCAGATGAAGAGATGGACCTAGTTGTTCCTGAGTGGAACCGCAGTGTTCTCTGGGGAACCGCAGCAGGCCGGAGGGGATAACACGCCTGGCTAGACTGCAACAGCGTTAAGTAGGCCAGGTGATTTCCTTCCCGCTGTATTCATCTGTGAAGCGAAGCCCCCTGTGGCAAGCTGTGGCTGGAGTGTGTCTCACAAGGAAAACGTCAACATCACATTTGCATTTTAGTCATTTAGGGGGGAAAAAATGGATTTTAGTCATTTAGGACAAGTCTCTCTTAACCCAGAGAGACTTTCAACGAGTGCAGAGTCCTGGAGGAAACTTCAATTCCCACATCATTATTGTGAATTGTTAAGCTAGCGAAGTCTGCCTCTTCTCTTCTCAACACACTTCAACACACTGGCCTTTATGGAATTGTTTTATCCTGTTTTAAATCTTGTGTTTTTTGCTCTGTTCTTTCTATTACTGTGTCTTTTGTACTACTGTCTGTCTTCTATATTGCTGTCGGTCTTTTTTTTGGAGTTGTTTCTCTTGTTTTCTATAAATCTCTTTGTAAACTCTGTTTTTACAAAGGTGCTATACAAATAATTTATTATTATTAACATATTAATATTACGAGCAACTAGTAAGAAGGTCAAAGGTCAGAGGTTGCAGCAACCAGACAATAAATGGAAGAAATATTCCTGTGGTCCGACAATGATCATGATAGAGAAGTGCTGGAAAAAGACTTAATGATAATAATCTGAATCTGTAATCTGATCAAAGTGTCTCATTAGAATCAGGTCTGGTTTTTATTTAATTATTTATTTTTATTTTATGTTATTTTAATTTTAACTTTTTTCTATTGTTTCTTATATTTTCTTTCACCTTGTACAGGTATCTGTGTTGGTATGTGAGTGAAATATGCTGTTTCCTTTTTTTTTATTTGTCGGAAAAACCAATAAAAGTTCAAGTAAAAAAAAAATAAAAAAATAAAAAAAGAATCAGGTCAGGTTAATGTCTTCCCATAGACAACCAGTGTGGTATTGATCAATGTTACAATTAATATATAATCAATCAAACTGCATCATATCATCATATCAGACTGGATGAAATCTGATTTCTAAAAGACCAATATATAAGAAACCCATATTTCGGTCTGACCCTTGCTCAATATAATTGATCGAGCCTGTCAAGATATCAAAGGGTGGCAGGTTTGATCCCTGCAGCACCATGCTTCCTGCTGAAGTGTCTCTGAGCCAGACACTGACCCCTCAGCCACTGACTCACTGACTGACTGTCAGTCGCTCTGGACAGCAGCAGCTGCCAGCTGACTGAGATGTGAATTCATATTGGTCCAAATGCATTTCATTCTGCTCCATAGTAACACTGTTACCATTCCAGTCCGTTCTGTCAGACTCTCAGATCAGACATTTACATTTAGACCCACTGACCGGCTGCATCTGAGCATCACAGCTGTCAGTACAGACTGGGACTTTAGTTTTTATGGCTGCTGGTCCATCAAGCTGCTGTCTGTCTGTCTGTCTGTCTGTCTGTATCTCTGTCTGTCTGTCTGCCTGTCTGTCTCTCTGTCTGTCTCTCTCTCTCTCTCTCTGTCTGTCTGTCTACCTGTCTGCCTGTCTGTCTGTCTGTCTGCCTGTCTGTCTGTCTGTCTGTCTCTCTCTCTCTGTCTGTCTGTCTGTCTGTCTGTCTGTCATCACATCTCAGCAGCTCAGGTCTTATAGAAACTTCAGTCTTTCCATCAGCACTTGAAGGCAGGATTTGTTCCATCTATTGTCTGGTTACTGTGACCTCTGACCCTTGACCTCCTTACAGTTGGTTGCTGGTAATGTTGGTGATCTAGGAATTGAAGTTTATTCTCCAGGGTATCAGCAGGTTTCAAAAAGCCAAACCTTTAATACCTTTTAATGTGACCTGGAATTTCATTTAAAAGGCAAACTAAAGAAACAAAGCTGTCAAAACCATCTGGAACACAGCTAATGACATGATTTTGACATGACGTCAAATTGTGTTCAGTAGAGCAGACAGGATGTAGATTGAACTACTAACCTGTTCTGGATTTATTTAAGAAACCTGACAACCTGTGAAAACAAGACCTCTAATAACTGGATTTTAATAGATTTTAAGGCCTTAAATTTCGATCATTTAAGACTTTTTGAGACTTTTTAAGGAGGATCAGCTGAATGCCGAACCCGAAAATAAAAATGTAAATGTGCGTGATTCAGCGCAAAGCAGAAAGGAACGTGCTGCCTCTGAGCTTAGTGTCAGCTCTACCAAATGTTTGTGAAAAAGTTGTGTTATATAATACTGTACACACACACACACACACACGCACACACACACCAGCCTTAGAAGAGTGAAATGTCGCTGGGTCGAGGTTGATATTCCTGTTTTCCTGCAGCCTTTTCCTTCCCAGACGACAGCTGAAGCTGACCTGAAACACGTCGACATTAGTGAGGCTGAACATGAATCTGACCTCCGCTGACACAAACACAACAAGAAGGCTAAAGAGACATGGCTCTATGGGGAGGAGATGAGAGACGGTGTGTGTGTGTGTGTGTGTGTGACTCAGAAGTGTGAGACAGGAGTGTTACAGAGGTCTCTCCACTCACATCAAGGCTGCAGAAACCTGTCTGTCTGCTCATGTGTTAGTGCTGTGGCTTTAACCTGTCTGCTCCAGTAGAGCATGACATTACTCTGTGTGTGTGTGTGTGTGTGTGTGTGTGTGTGTGTGTGTGTGTGTTTTAATCTGTCTATGTGTCTCTCTGTGCATGTGTGAGAGTGTATAGAGGGCTTTTTAAAGCGTCACACCCTCTGGCGGCCATATTGGAGGTCCTTGTTAACGAAAATTGTTACATTTCTGTCTGTTTCTGACTGAACTGATCATTTCATCACTGATCCATCTGATTGATTTAGTGTTTAGATAATGTCAGCTTGTTAGCTAGCTAACCATAGTATCTGGTCAGCTAACCATCACTGTCTTGTTGTTAACACATCTGATTAGCACACTAGCTAACGTAGCTAGTAGCAGCTAGCGTTAGCATGTTCACATTAACATCAGTGTGTTTGCTGGCTAGTTAGCTAGCTAACAGTTTGTTCAGGTTAACTGAGCGGACTCTTCTCAAGCTACAACTCTTCATGTTTTGGAGTAGAGACTAGGGCTAAAGACAAGACAGTTTACTGTGTCACAGTAACCTACATTTGGAAACAAATCTACCTTATCACACTATTCACTTTTACTGAGAACGTTACTGAATGGATCTACAGCCACACCACAACAAGCTGACTCAGCTGCTCTCTGCTTCTAGCTGCTTGATACACATTTACACTTTATTAACTAACAGATAATTCTCCAGTGTTCCTCCATGATGGAGACACAGCTGGCTGATGGGAGTGTGTGTGTGTGTGTGTGTGTGTGCATGTTCTGATGCATACGTGTGTGTGATGGCACTGAAAGCAGGTGAAGGCACTCTCACCGTTTAAACACCCTCTGCAGCCTTCGCCATCCCTTGTTAGTGTAGCTGGAGGCAGAATGACATTTCTGAAGTGCGTATCTGCTCGGATGTTAATAATCACACACTGCAGCTGCAGGGACTGAACCTGGGACCCTCTCATTAGCAGACAGTCTCTCTAACTACCAAGCACCTCTCCATGTCTCACCTGATAACCTCCTGCTGAAAAAACACACACATCATGTCAGCTGTTTTCACTAAATAGGCTGGAAAAAGTAAATGCTGTCGCCTGGTCAGCCATGAAAACCTGAATAATGTGTCGTTGAAACTGCCAGCTGTCTTGATCAGAGAATAGCTGGGATAAGAGTTGTCACTCCTGAATGAGGCTAGTTATTAATTTTTGCTCAAAGGCAAGTATCTCCATTACATTAACATTAAACCAACAAACATATATTGCATTATATAAGATAACAGTTGGCTGTAAACTCTGTTCAGGCAATTTGACTAATGTCTCTGTGGTGATTCTAAGCAGATGTAACTGTTTCTGTTTCATTTTTGTTTAGTATTTGATGTATTTGCACAACATCCCATAAATTACAGTTTGATTAATCAGATATTATGAAACCAAGTCAACAAACTCTTCAGCACCGTTCATATTGAGAGCGTCACAGCGGCTTTAAGATACACTGAGCTAAGGCAGGCGCACTCCCACTGTAAGTGGTACTTTGAGAAACACATCTAGGTAATTCACAGGATCACACTTGAAAGCACTCTTTACCTCTAAGAGCCATATTGTTATAGGGAAACGAGGCCCAGGTAACTTAAGCATTTAGCTGATGCACTTCACTTAAATGAGCGGCTACAGGCATACATTGTTTTAAAAAGGTTAAAATAAAACACAAATGCAAATATCCAAACCTCCCACTAGGTTAACCGTCCACAGAGATAGTCTAGCAGTTAAGAATCTTGCTTCTGGAGTCGAAAGTGGCCCACTGGAGGCCCAGGAAGGAATCTACCAGAGATCATACATCAAGAGCAACAAGCGGAGTCTCGAGACAAAGTGAGCGGTTAACAATGTGGGTAATTTAAATGGAAACTCACTGAATGTGCATGAATGAATGAATGAATGAATTTATTTGATGATTAAAAAAAAACATAACACTGCATTGCTGCAAACTGACAATAAAAATGCCATCTAAACCACAAGCATCTAAAATGACACTAAAAATTACATCTAAACCACAAGCACCATCCAAATAGGCTACATAAAAACACCTTTCAAAAAGACAAACCAAGGGAAATCCAAACTGGTATATAAAAAGAAAAAAGAAAAAAAAGCCAAAACCTGAATAACATCCAAAAACACCAACAAACACCAAATCTAAAACAAAACTGAACATGACTTCACGCACAAATAACAACACTGATGTTCAAACTGTAATCAAAACCAATGTCATTAAACCAATCTGTTGTCATTACCAGGTAGTAACATCATTTCCATAAATATAGGCTCAGACAACTTTATATTCAATTTTCAGTTAAATTTAAATCTGACTCCTGTTGCATTTGACAGCTAAACAAGAGTTTGGCATGGATTTAGAGTCTGGAGATGTTGGTTTACAGATTTTATTGAGCCTTTAATGTGTTTAAAGGTATCAAGTCTTTCTGTCTTTTTTATCTATCTATGAGACTGTCAGTAGGTCATGGCCTGATGGAGAGAAAAACAGCCTTGCAGTAACTCACAGGTCTGGGTTTGTAAGAGCCTTCCAGACATGGCTGCTGTGATATTTGAAAAGACCACTCTAACCCACAGGAGGAGGGAGAATGTTCTTTATTGCATGACCGAGCTGCAAAGCAATGGAAATGAACTGTAGAAATAATACAAGAGGGCAGAAACACTGAGGTAACCACAACCATATTAAACAACAGCCTCAAGGGTTTTCTACTGGCTTCTATACAACGGTTACTAATGCATGTGGACTGTCTGAGAAGTTTTCCTCAAGGTGGTGCACAGAGATAACGTTATATAAGAATGAAAAAAACAGGAGAAACACAGAAATAGTTCTTTCTAATTCCATTGATGCAAGAGTTGCTGTGGCAACCAGTTCAGGTTAAAAACAGAATGATTGAATGAAATAACTTATTAGGTTATCACATTATGTTTCTAGGGAATGCTAATATCATCATCATTATTATTATTCTTATTCTGTATTCAGTCCAATAACTCCTGGTAAGGTAACTATTTTTCTCATAACCTGGACAAAAACAACAACAAACCCTCAGTCTAAGGTTCAGCCACTGCTGCACTGTTAAGATGAAACTAAGATGAACATTTTTGGCCACCATTTTTTATTTCTTTTGAAAAACCTTTAAAAAAATCTCATGAATGAACATTTGGCAATTAAATTAATTGGGTTTACTTTTACTAGTTAAGGAATCGCTAAAAAAAAGTTATTAACCTATCAATTCAGTTCAGCTGATTGTAATATCATGACAAAGTAATCAATCCTCTTAAATAAAAAAAAACAACATAATTTCAAATTAACTTCTGTTGTGCTGTGATAATAACAAAGATGTTAATACCCACAATGCCTTGCAGAGTAATCAGGAAACTGAGTGCATTTTTTGTCCCACTGTAGTAACCTGTTGATCAATGCTAGTAGCTATATCTGTGTAACTTTGTTCACCACTAACACCTTTGAGAGAAGGACGTTGACGTTTATTTCAGAATAAAACCCAATGAAATGTTCAGAATATCAAATACACATTATCAAACTACACTTTGTCACCACAAGCAGATGACAGACGAGACATGCAGCTGTCTACAGAGAAACCACAGAGGTAAACGACAAGGATGTTCGCTAAACCCACACAGATTCCCTACTGGAGAACATGATAACAGGTTTCCTAATATTATAATCATTTCCACATCTTGAAAAGTTTGGGAATTGCACAAAAAGTCAGGAAAAGTAAAGAGAAACTGTTGTTCAGCCCCAGTACACATTTGAATACACATTTTATGTAGTTGTAGACCCACTGTTATTTCACATCTTGTGGTATTTGTTGTGTAGAACAATATTCAGCTATGGAGTGATATGGTCTAGTTGGCATATTTCCAAGCCACTATCATTAATTGATTCATTTTCTATCCCTGCTTATTTCCACTCAGGGTCTGGGGGGCTGGAGCCTATCCCAGCATACACTGGGCAGAAGGCATGGATACATCCAATCAAACACCAACTAAAATCTTCAAATCCAGTCAAGAAATTAATGTCATGATAAAAGTTTTGAATTTTTAAATGGAAAATGGGTAGGACGATTTGAGCAAATACAATTAGGAGTGGTGAAGATAATTTGCTACAGAGCCTGCTTGAAAATTTGATATTCACATTTTATTGATATGCATAAAGAGTTCCTTTGATATATACAGTCAATAAATAAGAACATTTTTAGTGGGAAGGTAGTGTTGAATGGCAAACTGAATATTTTTCATTGAAAAGTCTTTGGATTTCCTATTTGTTCATCAATATTCTTCAGTTCACTTTTATCATTTTCTTTTTTCATCTAATTCAGTTTTCATCTGTTTCATCTTTAAATGCTTTTTTTCACTGCTCATGACTTAGAATATGAAACAAACTGAGGGTTTTATATCTCCAAAGACATACAGTGAATTCCAGATTATTTCAGCTGGTGTCTGACTCCACAATAAAATATTAACAAACACATTAACTGTAACTGTGATCATCATATTTGACTGATGCACCTTTCCGACATCAACTGTCCTCTCACCACAACAGTAGGTAACCAAAAAGTCACAGAATTATGTCCCGTTCATCAGATCCTGTAGAGTATATAACTGTCTCTTCTTGGTGTTTATTTCATCCTACTGCAGAGGTTTCCAACTCCACACGCAATGCCATGTTCATGACATGTCGGATTTACCGTAAATCTGAGCTGCCAACTGGAGAAAAACGTTCACATCAGGTGATACAAGTAGGGTTTGTGGTATATTTTTGTCCGCTCCGATATCTCCCACTTGTTGTCACGAATTGCAGAAGTGCCGATGTTGACAGTCCAAGATAATAAAAATCAAAATGAGCAGTTTTATTCACAGTAATACAATCAACTCTAAAGAAAGTAATATCCGCTACAGTTTGTTTATGGCTGATTTTAAATTCATAAATAAAAACTAAGTTAAATGTGGGTGTTCCAAAGAGTTAAACACGTGAACACTTCCAAGTTGTAGCAACGAGATCTCATCCTGTTCTTTTGCTTCTTCTCATTTGACATGAATGCAGCATTAGTCACTTATGTTGCCCAATGAATTCCACATTATTTCAGGAGTGCAGGTTGACAACAGGGTTTCTTTACCAGGAAGCCACGTTTATGCTTGTAGTTCCTGAACTTTTCTCCACAGCCAGGGAGGGACACTAACTTTTTGTCCACAAGCCACAGAAATTCACCTGCCACTTTCACTATTTTGCCAGCAAAGTCGATTTTTACAATAGAACAGGACCTCCAAATGATGGTTGGTCATCTATTGAAGTGAGAAATTTAGCAGCATTTGGCTGGTGGTGTTTGATAATTTCCCAGCAAAACTTTTGACATTTCTCTCTAGATAAGCCACGTTTTCACTTTTGTGACTTGTCCACATTTCCGTTACGGCAGGAAAAATTTGTATATTTTCGAGTGCTTCAACCACCGTATTCCAATGTGAGTTTCTTCCACATTTCACCACCTTCTTCTTCTTCTTCACCGGAGGGGTCAGAGGTCAGGGACAGCCAGGATCATCACCTCCTCCTGCAGCAGGCGGGGGGTTCAGTGCCGTTCTCAAGAACACTTCAACCGCCATGACTCTACCACCAGAGTTCTTCTCCTCCGCTGCTGCGGGTGCTGGCCCTCTCTCTGCCCTGCAGCCTCATCATCTCCAGGACGCTGCGGGCGTAGGTGTCCCTCAGGTTCACGCCTCCCCCACCGCCCGCTCCTCCCTCGGCCACCGAGCCGCGGGCGAGCCTCTTCAGCGCCTCGCCGTGCCGCAGCGCCGCCTCCTTCATCTTCAGGGTGAAGTAGCAGGCAGAGAAGCGGTCGTTGATGATGGCGATGGGCAGCGCCAGGATGAGGATTCCGGACAGGATGCAGAGGAACGCCAGCACCTTCCCCGGAGCCGTGTCGGGCCGGATGTCGCCGTAGCCCACCGTGGTCATGGAGGTGGTCGCCCACCACCAGGAGGCCGGCACGCTGACGAAGGTGGTGCCGGGGAGATCGTGCTCCAGGGCGAAGACCACAGCGGCGAAGATGGAGATGCCGACACCGAGGAAGAGCAGGAGGAGGCCGACCTCCTCGTAACACTGAGCGATGGTCATACCCAGAGACTTCAGACCTGGAGAGAGAGGGGGGGCAGAGGAGTAATAGGTGGGTAAAGAGTTCTGAATTTAAAGGAGTTTATCATGTTGTCAGATGATAACCGTGCATCTCCAATGTGTGACCTTTTAAGAAATGATGAAAAGGATTTTTAGGATGTCTAGGACACACGTAGTGTTTTTTTTTTCAAAACTGCCACTGCCTTTTTTACATTAAAACATATGTGGGAGCGTCCGCCATTTGTGCGCCTTGCAGCTGCTCTTGAAAGGGTGCTGCGCTTTCAAAAGTTTGTTTCAGTTTGGTTCAACTTTACAGAAAAGCGCCAGGTGACGTGAAATGTTATTTTCACAGCCAACCAATCATGATGAAGGACAGGCTGTCCATTTCCCACAACAACAACAAAGATGGACAAAGTGAAATTGGTCGTTGCAGCAAGTGAATTTCGGGAGCTTAAAATACCATAGCACCAGTCATAAAGAGGCAGTGTGGGATCATACTGCACGTGTATTATCTGGTAAGCATTTGCTTGTTGCACAACACTGTACTGTCTGCCAGAACAGCTAGCTAAATTCACTAGCGAGCTACTCAGCTAATGTCAGATAACATTTTTATTTTTCCTCACAAGAAGCACTCTAGCACATTGAATTTGCCTTGTGTATGAGATGTGCTATATACATACAGTTTTCCTTGCCCTTGCCTAAGTAAGGATAAAAGTCAGAAAAGTGAGATGACGTTGACATGAGATATGAAAGAGTTGGGAATATGAACTATAAACATCACCGAAATTGGAGTTACAAGGTTTTCACAACAGAGATTATCTGGCATATCGCCAGTGTAATTATTACAGTTACTAACATTTTTTATCCATGGCCAAGCACACAAAAAATTTGCTATCAGAAATTTCGGAGTCAATATTTCACAAAGATGACTTTGATAAAACATAATTATCTTGTAAACAAAAGTCTTGCATTGACTCATAACTTTATTAATAATCCATCAAGTCCTTTTCTTCCATATTAGCAGTCACTTTATACGAGTGTCAGGCTTTTCAAATGCTGGATATCTCACTTTGGAACAAAACCCTTTGATTCATTATGTTTCCCTGCGGTCGAGGAGACAGTGAGTGACAGAGTGTGATATCGTCTCTTCACTTCGCTCATTTCCACCTCTTCTCCTCCGTCTGAACACAGAGCGAGTCACATGACTGAAGCTGCTTAGCGAGGAGAAAATAACATGGCAGCAGCAGCAGCAGCGTGGCAGAGAGAAGAAACAGCAAATTTATAAATACACCCACATGTGAGCCGATATTCACACCCCGAAATGACTTGTCATCTCTCTGTTCTCCTCCAACAAAACAAATTAGCTTGGGTGTCGACTTTATGGAGGTTTTTAAGTGACAGTAAAAAAAAAACATTTGCTGTAGCGTCAAAGAGAGAGAGAGTGCACCGACTGTTCAGAAATGCAGACGTTTATTTAGCAACATCAGGCTGCATTTGCATTTAAGAAACAGAATCTATGCAAATTAATTTGTATTACAGTTTTTTACGATTGCTTTGCTGTTTTCACAAGAGTTTCAAAGTGCAAAAACTCTTACAGGGATAGCCAAGTAAAATATGCAATTTCTCATTAAAATGTCAGTAACACTTTACAATAAGGGTCAGTTAAATTAAGGGTTAGTTAATGCTTAATAAGGGTTAATTAATGCTGAATAAGCATTAACTAACCCTTAATTAACAGTTAACTAATGTGTAATTTACTAATGGTGTTCATGTTAACTAAGGTATTAATTTATACATTATTTAATAGTTTATAAAGATGACTATTAAATAATGTATAAATTAATACCTTAGTTAACATGAACACCATTAGTAAATGATTACCAGACACATTAGTTAACTGTTAATTAAGGGTTAGTTAATGCTTATTAGGCATTAACTAACTCTTAACTTAGTGACCCTTATTGTAAAGTGTTACCAAAATGTCTATTTTTGTCACCCTGGAGTGTGAATGTCACAGCCTGTCCGAATGATTAAAATAGAAACTTTTATACGTAACAAGGGGGTCTATCCAAGCAAAACGTGATCTTATTTTCAGCTGCCAGATGTGGAGGCTGAACAGGCATGTCAGTCAACTCAGGCCCCGCCCACAGCCTGTGGACAGGCACACGCCCTCAGTAGAAAACCTCAACACAAGCTTCATCTTATTAATGTTACTAAATTTGAACAACGCTCAGACCTTGGTGGATGATAAAGACAGCAAAACTGGATTTGTGTGAAAAAGGAGTTTTAGAGCTGCAGGTAATCTTTGGTCCATGAATCAAAAACCTTTCATCAGGATGGATCATTTATGATGGATTCATTCATTCATTCATTTATCTATTCGGTAACACTTTACAATAAGTGTCACTAAGTTAAGGGTTAGTTCATGCTTCATAAGTATTAGCTAACCCTTAATTAACAGTTAACTAATGTGTTTGGTAATCATTTACAAATGGTGTTCATGTTAACTAAGGTATTCATTTATACATGATTTAATCGTCATCTTTATAAACTATTAAATAATGTATAAATCAATACCTTAGTTAACATGAACACCATTAATAAATTACACATTAGTTAACTGTTAATTAAGGGTTAGTTAATGCTTATTAAGCATTAATTAACCCTTAACTTAGTGTACCCTTATTGTAAAGTGTTACCATTTATTCATTCATTCATGACCCTTGACCTCCTCACTCTCAGTTGCTTGTAATGTTGATGATCTAGGAGTTGAATCTTATTCTACTGCTTTAAAATGTAACTTCATTCAGTCATTCACTCTATCTATGGAAAGTAATTTCTACACTGGTGATATTATTTGGCACATGGTGATAAAATCACCCAGCAGCTCCTCCTCTCTTTCATTTCTCCTCCTGTGTGTTCGTCTCGGTCTGAACACGGTTGTTGAATCCGGTGA